>NW_027115892.1:2033490-2090078 GCF_000696795.3 Halyomorpha halys
TATATATAACTGTTAATAACAAAAATATATATTGAATTTTACTTGTTTATTTTCACATTTCGATTCAACTTAAGGTTATTTTCAAGAAATAATGATCAAGCATTAATCAAATTGAATATTTTTTAGGGAATTATTTTCTGATGAGGACGTTACTGGTACCGTCATTACCAAATACATTAATAATAATGTAATTTTCTATTACGGGAGAAAAGATTAATTCGCAAATTTAAAGAGAAATTTTATCTGAGAGTACTTTTTCAACTTTGGTGAGGTTTCCATGTTTTAAAAAAAACTTGCTATTAAATACCTTTTAGGTAAATAAATACCTTTTTTTTCATGGTAAATACAATTTTTAATTCATACTTTTAGAATAAAAACATATATTATAATAAAATATTGATTGTTTTATTTGAAAGTGGCTGGATTGGATTTGTTTTTAATTTTAAACAAATCGAACTCAGAAAATCTTTTGTGATCGACCAGGAAAAACAACTAAACCCTACCCCATCGATCTGTGAAATCTAGATGTAAAATTCATCCGATGTTCTTCATAGACACTTCTGTTCTAATTGTTTTCTAGATTTTGTATCAAACCATATTCTGGTTCAACGGAACTTGACATTACCATGCACCTGTTTTTCTGGGCTTTGTAAAACTTTTTAATGATTGTTATTTTCTCATGCAATAAATAATTCATTGTGCAGCTGTTATTTTTAATTGGAAAATGGAAATTGAAACCATGAGATCTTTAAGATATTATTTTTTCCAAAACAACATCAGAGGTGTGAAGGTATGTTATTGTAATAAATTTTGAATAAATCGATGTTTTTTCGATGAGATATTATGTTATTTTTTCTAACTGTATATAATTTTAGTTTCTTTCTCTAATAGAATTATTTTTATTCCAACATGCTTGATTGTAATAGGGGTATTCATGATCTATGTTAAAGCGTGTTAAATGGAAAAACTCGTGTTAAATCGAAAAAAATTGCCTTCTTTTGCCGTGGTAAAACGAAATAACATTTAACATGGCTGAGAGTCTGTTACTTGGTCAGTTAAATCGAGAATGACGTCACACAATAGACCAGTTGAGATCGCCGCCATATTAGTTGTTGTGACATTCAATACAGTTGTCAATTAGCTCATCTTCATTCTCTTCTTCACAAGTTTGAAGATCAATAAGACACTCATAAGCTAAACTTTCACACAAATTCCACTTTTCACTCACTCTAGGCATGTTTTAATTAATTACTTAAATCAAAACTGAAGTAAACAATAACATGAGGGTCTAGAAGGAAGGTTATAAACATAAAGGCTTATACAACAAGTTGCTGAGAAAATCTGCTAGGGACTCTTATGCATTTAACGTTTAACATGACTTCAAATAGGGCTGCTCACAATCCTATAGTTATAACATTTAACATGGTAAAACATATAACATTTAACACAACATCATGAATACCCCTAATATAGGTGTTGTTTCTCAATGAACCAACTAATACATTCTTCCTATTGAATTCACTGACCACTATGGTTCTGGTATTTTAAAAACATTGATGCTATTTGATACAGTATGACTGATAATGTTTCTTAAAATTTGTACCATTATAGTTCATAAGAAATTGAAGGATCCGGTATCAACTTTAGTAACAGCCCATCGGAGCTTGACATTTCATGTAATTTAACTTACCTAAGGTCCGGCAAATGGACCAGTCTATTTGCTTCACTAACTATGACCAAACATTCAGTATCGCTAAATGTTTCTGTTGTATCTAATAATTCTTTAGAACTATTCGTTTCACTTTTGTGGAAGTAAATTTGTTGGGTTAAGATAGTTAGTTAGATTATCCAAAAATGGAAGTTGTGAAATCATGTAAACCAAAATTAAGTTCCATATTACTTACTGCATATAATGCGCCTCTTAATCTCTGTTAAATATGGTATATATAATTAATCCCTCATAGGAACCGACCGAAAAATGAATGTTAGCTGCCCTGGTGGGAGTCGAACCCACAACGTTCCAAGCCGAGTGCAGTGGAACCTGCGCCCCAACCCACACGGCCGTCACTTCCCTAATTAAGTAGATAGTTGTTGATACTAACATAAGATAATATATAATATTTTCCATTTTATATATTGATACAATTTTATCATTTGCCATTTTTTAAAATAATTTCTTTTGTATGATTCTTAACTCTACAATTATATATCTTCTATGAATATCAACTACTTTCTACTTAGTTTATTATTTTCTTTTTCTGTGAACTAAGGCTGTTATGTTATGTTGGTTATTCAAATAAAATAAAAAAAAAATTGTTGAGTAAAAATCATACAAAAGAAATTATTAAAAAATAGCAAATATTGTTTAATTTAGGTATTCCCCGGAGTAAAAATTGGGGGATATTACCCAAATTAATTATTATACTGATAAGCTGGTTCAAATTAAGGTATTACTGATAGTTTGCTGGTAATGATGGAGTGGACTGTATTTAAATAACTTGATATCATATGGTTTTAAAATGAAATAACCTCTATTCTCATTAAAGTTTTCTGACACAATTTGTTTTAAGATTTGAGCACAATAGTTACAATATATGTTAGTTGGTTAGTTGTAAATCTGGTTTTATTACATTAATTGAAGATTACAGTTTACTTGGTGGATTCTATGGAGCTTGAAGGTTGGTTCTAATGTCCATGTGATTATGGCAGTAGGGTTCTCTCTTCTCATCCTCCTGCCGCCGCCGCCTCTCTCGCCTTAGTCTCTAAGGTTTACTCCCTCATCATTATGAGAAGAGACCTTGTTGAAGAGTTCTGTCCTCTTCTTCTCCGGTACAGGTCAGGGTGGCTTCTTTTCTGGTACTAACCCCTTTGTTGTCGGGACCAAGATGGCTGCCCAGGCTTCTTACTGCATATCTTTGCCACTAGATGGCATCATGAATTTCCTTTCAGAAGTGAGGGGGCGCCTTACTTAAACAAATATTGTATTTTATCTTATATTAGTATCAACTACATTCTTCTTCATTCATTTCATTATTTATATTCCCGAGTTAGTTTATTTTATTTTTTTTTTTTTAATTTTTACTTATTTATGTATGTCTACTGACAATATCCCCAACCATGTATTCCTCATTTCATTTCATGACTTATTTATTTTTAACCTCTAGAATATGCGTTAAATATCGTGCCAACAATTTCTTTTAAATCACTGTCTATTCTCCGTGTTTAAATTGAAATACCTAAATAAAGGGGCGGCGAAATTTTCCTGCATCCCAGAGGGTAATCCGCTACGCCACTGTCTCAACTGAGAAATTACCGAGATAAAGTTGTTACTTAACGCCCTTGTATGTCCTATAAATGTGGGCTAATCCTACAGTTTATTATATCTAGAGTGGGACGTCGGAATTCATTTCGTGACTTTACAAGAGATAAAAGAGAACCGTATTAAAGCCCGCAATCAAACCAGTACTCCAACGTGCCTCAGTTCTACTTTAATAGATAGTAATATCTCAAGGTGATTAGTCACCTTGCCTTTCCACATAGTTTTCTATACCATTGTAAATAATATTACTGTACCTCATCAAGTATTGATCTTCAAAAACAATGGAAAATAGTTAAACATTTTCTTAACTTAGATAATAACTATCGGTAATAGATGAGTACAATGATTTTAATATAAAAGTGATTTCTATGGAGTCTGCACTCGTTCTTTATATAGATAGTATGTTATTCCAAATACAAATCATAAACTAAAATTAAATAAAACACTATTTGAGCATTTGTATACAATATTTATCAAATGTTAAAAAAAAATAACGAAATTAAAATCGGATTTCGAATCAGTTAATAAAAAAATATATATAAAATCATGTGAATGGATGAGATGAGCAAATAGACAAAAAATAGATAGGTCACATTGTTATGTACCTCTTTTGTAGAAGGTTACAGTGTGTTTTCAAGTGAGTTACTTGTGTGTTTACTCTGATACCCAATTTTCGGCGACGAGGATAAACATATTGACCATCTCGTAAAGAATGACAGAAAACATGCAAATGATAAAACATAAACTATAAACAAAATATATCTATAAAATATCATTATGAATTCCTATCCGTAAGCGAGTTTTGGAGCGAGGCTTTTACTCCAATTGCCCTAATGGAATTTCTAAGTTCTGTGGCTGGGGTGCGCCCAACCAACTTGCAACCGGTGTTGTGCACAATATTCCCACCATAAGTATCGGTGGTTTTGTCGATTTCCAAATTTCTTGTCTTTGGACTCTGTTCACATTTTCACTACAAAGTTTTAAATATTTTATTTGCGTATAGAAAATTACTTTTATTCATTAAACTACAATAATTCTTAATTATGAGAGATAGTTGACCGTGGATGATGAATGAGGAGAAGATGGTTGGGGGTGCGGTCAATGAAAAACACCAATAAGTTCGATTAACTTATTTTAATGTGCCAACGTTTCGGCTAGAGTTTCTAGCCTTCTTCAGGGCTAAAATCAGAACAAGATGACAACCACAGTAAGTATAGAAAAAAAAAATAAAAAGGAAAGTATAAACAGAATAATTTTACACATAAAATGAATAATTTTACAAAATAGAATTAATAAAATGAAGTGATGAGAGAAGCGGGAAATAAAATGTATACATAGGTAAATAGGTTTTTCTCTACTTACTGTGTTATCTTGTTCTGTTTTTAGCCCTGAAGAAGGCTAGAAACTCTAGCCGAAACGTTGGCACATTAAAATAAGTTAATCGAACTTATTGGTGTTTTTCATTGGCCGCACCCCCAACCATCTTCTCCTCATACAATAATTCTTGTGTAGAAAAATATACAGATTCCTTCTTCGACTATATTAAGGGTAGTTAGATGTGGAATTTATTTGGATAATTAGAATATCTTATACTCAAAACAAAATTATGAATTTAAAGTCATAATGTACTTCTTCAGTTACTGCGCTGCGTGATTCTTACCACAGCTCTCTGGAGATCTCTGGACCAACCTTTCTCCACCGTCTCCTGGTGTTGGTGATCCTCTGAAGAGCGACCGACCGACCGTAAAACCCGATAAGGCCGGATGCAGACCTGGAGGGTGCTCCATTTGAATCGCTATCTGCCCTCCTTTATCGAGTTAGCTTCACCTCTTTCATCTCCTCTTACGCAGGATTACTTTATAGAATGCCGGAAGAACTTTTTTTATTAAAGGATGAATTATCCTTACCTTCCCTCCGAGGTTTAGTGGTTTAAGCTGTTATATTCGTTCAGCTCGAGTCAGCTCCACTCTTTACTGGATAAAGAGCTCATATGCTTCATACGCCGAGGAAATAATCTTCTAAACACTTCGATGGTTTTTTTCGAAACGTTATTTTTTAAATTGAAACATTCATATAGCATACATTTTGAAAACCTTTTTTACAGGTCATTTATTTATATTATTAGGACATATTTAATTTAAATTTAGTATATATGTATTTTTGTATTACCTTATATAATTATTTAAATATTTTTTATAACAATTGATAATGTAGGAAGTTTAGTCTCTTGCAAAAGACATCCCTAACCATTTACATAATTATAATTATTGAATAATTTTAAATAATAAAAAAATAGTTAAAAAACCAAAACAATTATGATAATTATCCAAATAATAATGAAAGAAAAATAAATTACCTAAAACACAATTAATATTTATCAAATTAAAATAATAATTAATTGATCAATATAATAAAAAATAACTAGGGGTCTAAAATAACTAATTATAAATAAATAAATAATACAATAAATAAATGTCCAACATTAGTCTTGGATTCAGTCTTTGAGATGAAGTTGCATTTCCTACGTTGTAAGCAATTTCACCTGTAAATGCCTGGGACAGAATTGAATTTTGTATATCACCTTATTATGTATTGATGTTAGTGATTAATATGTAACTGGATTAAGTTGAGGCCAAATTTAGTTGTATAGGGCTTCTGCTCTAATAAAATAAATAGCATTTTTAATATCCAACTTATTTACTTTACGTGTTAGCTATGTTATTACTCTTAATAGTAATTTTTAAATTCAAAATATTACATCTATGTATAATATATATGTAAATGTAATCTTTGTGCATACAAATAAAACCATGACCATTTTAAAAATCTTTTACTAATGTTTCAGAGGTGGCTAGGATGCGCACTATGGGGGATCAACAAGGACATAAGCGGGCGTCTTCTAACTCCTCAGCTTACTTGGTGGTAAGAGATGCTAATAAAATCATGTGTATATAGTTGTTGAAGTTAATTATGTAGATGTAATGTGGAAAACCAATGAAACATTGTGTTATTAATTGGTGAAATATATGTAATATATTATAATACTAATTATTAAAAAAATATATTGGAATTTGGAACTAACAAACTTTACACGTTTATTGCTACAAATAAATAATAATATCATTAATTCAAAGTTATGAAAATAATATTTTTTTATTAATGTGCGTCTATATTATTAGTTTTTTTTTGTGGTTCTGAATCACTTGTTAAGCCATTGGCTATTCAACAATGCCTCTCCAATCCTTCCATCAGTTCGATTACTCAAATTTCCGATTCCTATCTTCTATAGATTGTCTTCGGTCCAATCAATCCATCACAATCTGGGTCATTCTTTATTTTTTTACCTCCTAGTTTGCTCTTTAATAGTTTCTTTATATTTATATCTTTTTCATCCTTTCTACGTGTCAAAGTGATCTTATGCAAATTTATTTAACTTTAGTGACTATATCCTTTTCATTGTATAGGTACCGTAGTTTTGTATTCTTTCTTGTTTTCCATTGGCCATCTATAATTACTATGGGAAGCACCTTTCTCTTCCAGATCCATAGGATCTTCCCACATTCTCTGTTCAAGGTCATTGTTTAACCTGTGTAAATTAAAATTAAGATAATTTTATAAATAAAATGTAGCTTTTCTGCGACAGGTTCAAAACTGTGATGTTTTCGTATTGTAATATGTTCTCAACCACGATTCTTCGGTTGATCATACTATTTTCACTATGACGTCATTGCTTTCCGCCACTGAAGCCCCTGGTAATTGTTGCTGTCTACTTTCTTGAATGTGAGGTGAAGTTACGGTAGTTAAACGTGATTTAATCCTTTCTGTTTCTCACTTTTTGAAAAAAATCATATTTTTATGATTATCTGTCGTATTTCTTTTATATTCTCGAACTGTAAAGTAAAACTGAAAAGATTTGTCTTCATTATAGTTTTAAAGATTTTTAAAAATTATGTTTGGTAGAAAAATATACCTATTGTAGTGAAATTGTATAGTAGAAGCACAATTTCACTACAATAGGTATATTTTTTATTTATTATATTTAAAGGAATGGAATACAAAAAAAAAATCTATGTAGGAGGAATTAAAAAAACAACACACAATTGTGTAACCTTACATCAAACAATATTCAGTCCAATAGATATTATTAAAAAAAATATTAATTATATATAATATAATAAATTATATTATGTATTGATGGAACATTTTTTTAATAAAGAGTAAATATCTAGTGGATAATTTAATTAAATGCGTGGTGTACACATATTTAACTGTAAATTTTATTTTGATTTAGTAAGTCCTGATTTTTCTGTATTGTTTTTTATACATAGTGTTTAATAATTCAATATCTTATAAATATTTGTAATATTAAATCATTGTTCAGTAAGAGTATGACAGCGTGAACGATAATTGATCAGGTCATATAAACCAGAATGGTTTATTATATTTTTAAAGTTCAGTAAAAGTAGAAATAATTTCAGCGTTCTATTTGTTTTAAAATATAAAGACTAAATTGAATTGAAAGCAATTTACATTAATACTTTTATATTACATGAAACAGGAACATTTACAATAGACATTTAGACGCACAACAGATATAATTTAGATTAAATTTTTAAATAGAAGAGAATATGATGAATGTGTAAATATGAAGTCTGATGATGAGGAATTTGATCCTAGCATCTGCAAAGAAATGGAAGCTAAAATGTTAATTTATTAATTAATAGTTTTTCTGTCAAATATTGAATAGTATAGTTATTAATTTACAAAATAGACTTTGCAAATTGCCAGCCTTTATAGGCCTAATCGATGTGTGCATTGTAATACTAGAAGTTGCACTACAACTTGTGGCTGTGTTTGGCCAATCAATCTCTTGAGAGTGTTAATAGAATACCTGTTGATGGCCGTACCCAGCACCAAATTGAATTTTAAACGAAAAAAAATTGCCTTCCACCTTAAAGTAACCGTTTAGGAATAAAATGAAGGAGAGGAAAAAAAATTAAACATTTGAGAGGCTGCCAAATACAATTAGCTGTTTCATCAATGACTAAGTCAGGAGATGCCCGCTGCCTACTGAATTATTCAACGGCCTTTTTGAGAGAAATTATTAAAGTAAAGTCCTCGCTGGAGAAGATTTGTGGTGCAATAAAGGCCCGGTGTAATACCGTTCCTACGATAATAGTCCCGTGTTTGGGTACTTAATAACTGGCGGGCTTAAGTGTCCTCCTGGATTAAAGTTGCCCTTAGCTGAGTTGAGAGGCGATAATTTAGATCAAACTTTATTAAGAAATTAATATTGGTAAGGCAATTATAATTAAATTTCAGATGTATTGTAATTAAATGCATTGACGGTCCAAACCCAATGTAGATTATCAGCGAATTGTGTTGCTTTTCAACATGGTTTCCTATTCTATTCACTATGCAAAAACATCTAACTAAATTGTGACATAGGATAGTGAATTAAACATACAAAATGATCGATTGATATTAATTTAAATTAAAGATTAATTGCTTACATTTTATCTGTACCATCTGTCACCATAATGATACGCTACCTGACTAGACACTTAAATTAAGAAACTTATGTTAATAATAATAACATTTTTTTAAAAATATCTATACTCATAAAATTTTAAATCATAATTCAGTCTAAATCTCAATCCCCTATCCAACAATAACCTTCTTTATGACAGCTTTTCAAGGATTGTGTTACCATATTAGCCACTCAAACCTCACCTGGGTCCAAGTTCATGCTCCGGCTGTTGTAGAAAATTTATATGTGGATCGGCTCTAGAGACATGAGATCCTTATGGATTGAATCTGACCACTTTAAAATTAAGGAACGAAATTAAAGGATTAATTGAAATACAGTTGTTTATCCTGGAATTTATTCCACCTTACTATAAGTTACGGAAATAGTAACCTACGATAATCAAGAAGTAAATAAATAAAATGAAAATTAAATTATATATAATCTATACACTTTCTTGAGACTGGTTATGATTATTTAAATAAAATAACTTATATCCAATTTGTCTCAAAACATTTTTTATTTCTTCAATGGTCCAACGTTTCGGCCTTTTGAAGCCCGTAGGCTCCTGGTTACTTCCTTAATATTCCCCCACTTTGACTATTGCTGTGTAGTTTGATTATTTGTCTCTGGGGACCTTGATGCAAAATTAAAACAGTTAATAATTAATAATAATAATAATAATTGCTTTGTACGATTCATATTTGGAGTCCCCAATTGTCAATATCTTTATTTAAGTCAAAAACCTTTCTATTTAAAATTTTAAAAAACCATTCACTTATCTATTCTATAATATTGTCCACACTATAAAAACCCACACCATATGGTTATAACCACCAAGTTATATGGTGTGGGTTTTTATAGTGTGGACAATATTATAGAATAGATAAGTGAATGGTTTTTTAAAATTTTAAATAGAAAGGTTTTTGACTTAAATAAATATATTGACCTGGGCAAAATAGCCTGCAAGGAGAAAACAATTAATGTGAGAGGAAATTTATGTTGAAGATGTCCCTGAGGATGGCTGGAAGGGCCGAAACGTAGGACAAATAAATAAATATATAGTGTTGAGACTATTTTGGATATTAAATTAATTAATTGATAAATATTACCTGGTCTCGAAAAATTTTGAAATAGTATTATTTTCTTTATCTGAAATCATTGTGTTGTCAAAATCTACAATTTTGACTAAAATTGATGACTTGGACAGAATAGCCTTCAAAAAGTTTTTTAATTATTGATGAAGCAATTTAAATTTAAGGTATGCTATTTTATTAATAATAATGTTATTTGTTAAAATTTATAAAAATCTATGTATAATAAAAGCTTTAATGTGATAGATTGTCCTTGAGGATGGCTGAATTAGCCGAAACGTTGGATTTTTAAATAAATAAATATTTTTTTGAGATTTAGATTGGATAGAAGTTATTTTATTTAAACCATGAAAATTAAAGTTTAATATTACATATAGGTATATAAATTGATTTAGAGTGGAATAGAGTTATGATTTCATAAGAATATGGAGAAGGGAGGACTGGAATAAAGGTCCATAGATATCTAGAATTAATAGGAGCTTTTAGAAGACAGAAAGGACGAAAATATTATCCTGGACTCCCTGGCGTTATACATTATCATATTCATGGAAATTAGTTGAGTACTTATTTATTTACCTTAATAATTAATTTGTTTTAAACTACTTTTATCCTTTTTGTATTTATTTATTAGTTTTAACCTATTTATTTGGTGTCAACATTGTTAATTGTTATTCTATTTTAATTAGTTTCTACATTTTCATGTATTTACAACGTTTTATTATTATTTCTTTATATGTGCTTACTGAAAGTATCGATTTTGAATGAGTCCATAAATTTAATATAAAACTTGTGAAGAGCACTCTATATCGGTGACAGAACACCGGAAAAATGGAATATGAAATATTCTAAAGTGGGATATAATGAGAGGAGAAGATAGATAGTGTTAATAACAAAGCAAAAAGGAAAAAAAAATACAAAGGAAGAAGAAATAAACACAAAAATCAAATTTCAAATTCAATGTAATTTAGTTATATAAAAAAATGTGTTGTAAATATTGTACCAATGTGTTTCTTTTATATTATTTTTTATATTGTATTTTAAGATAGTATAGTATTTTAATGCGCTGTGTGTAATAGCAACCCATTGTATTTGGGTAGCATTTTTTCTAGCAATTAAGTATTTCTCTGTCTAACAAACAATTATTATTAAAAGTACTTGGAGTGGTGGTCAGGAAAAAACTATTAAAATCGGGTTGGTATTGAATATAGACATCCATAGTTGGTAATTATCTCCGAAAATATGGAATTTAAGTTTATTAGTAAAGATTTAGTAGAAATGGCTACCAGATACATAATATATTAGGTAATCAGCTTGATTCTGTTCCTATCATCTCCTGGCATAACCTCGTAAGAAACAATACTTCCAAGTCAAGAAGTAGTGAACATTCAATACAAAGATTATTCTTCATAATCTTCATGCGATAAATAATTGTATATAAAAGATGATTAAAATGACAGTGAGACAAATCATGGTATCTTCCTGCCTTTTTTAATAGTTAAAACTTAGTTTATTGAATCCTTAACATCAATGAAATTTAAAATTGCTCCAACGAACTTTAAACAACTGTTCTCACTCAAAATTATACGTTTGAAACAAATAAATAATTTTCAAAAATAGAGGAATATAAAGGAAAATGTATGTAAGAAATTTATTTTGAAATAGTCTTGAATCATATTTTGCTTAGTATCCAATTGAGATAGCTTACAATCTGTAGGGAGGGTAACATATTAAGCTGTTTTTTATTTAGTGAGGTTCTATATATCTCAAATCTTACAAACTATATTTTATTAACATTTTACCACATTAGTTTCCCTATAGACATATTTCCATTTTTCATAATGAATTGATATTTGTTAAATTTTTCTAGAATTGTATATGAGATGATTAAAATGACAGTGGGACAAATCAAATTTGGTTTATTGTGAAATAATGAATTTTTTTATAAATATGACATATTTATTTTATACTCTTATCTCATCTATGTAATTTTTTGAAAAAATCACATTCTAGCAATGAACCAAATTTAACTTGCATTACTGTCGTTCTAACCCTATCTCATGTATTACTGAGATTTAATTTTTGTTGGCTAAAATACTAACTCGCAGTATCCGAGTTTGAATCTCTCTATGGTAGATAGTTATTTATTCTGTTATTGTACCGTGAATCAACCCTGTGGGTTCGGAACGCCTCCGGGGTCCTTCCAGCATTTATAAATTGGGAAAAAATCTGGCGGTTGAGTATGATCTTGAACTATATTCTTATACAACCGTTGTTCAAGAAACAGTACTTCCTTACAATGCACTCCTGTCTCTTCATAAGTTGTAGAGGTACAGAATTGATTATATATTTTTTTATATTAGTATTATGAATCAATAAAACATAATTGCACTAAAATATCCAATGTAAAATAATTAATAAAAAAAAATCTAGTTGTTTTTACATTTGTGTAATTTCATTGTACAATCATATAATTAATATATTTTTATGGGCGAACCTATCATTGTTCTTTCACACTAATTTCGTTTTATCAGTTTAGTTTATTTATATTTTTAATATACAGTAGTATGATATGGTGGCAATTAAGATTTATTTCCTCATTATTCTTGAAGCTCTTTTGTAATTTATTTTTTTATAAACTTCAGGGTATAAGCTTTGAGTGACGGTATTTGTGAACCTGAGGGAGCGCGCACACCTGGGCTCAGGCTGCAAATTTTAATACTTTTCCGTAGGAGCGTATTTTACAGTGAAGGGCTGTATTTTAGGGCGGATGAAAATTTAATGCGTTTTCAAGTGCTCGAATGTCGGAAGGGCCACCTGCGGACTGCGGTTGATAAGGGTGCCAAAGCTCAAGAGTTTATTATTTCCCTTATTTATCGTCAGGGAACTTAGAGCAACTAGCTTAATATTGTTTTCATTCAACCAATTATAATAAGCAACCTTCTAAAAAGTAGTTTCAATAATATTCTGCCATGAATCTTTATGATATTTAATGTTCATAATAACTAGTGATTAATTTACATAAATATAGTACTATAGTAGTACTTGAAGAAGTTTGTGGCGTAGAGGGAAGATTGGTAACGAATTCGTCACAACCCCTGATGAAGACCTGAAACTCAGGTCGAAACGTCGGTATGAAATAAATAAATATGGTTTTGTTTATTTATGGTGTTCTTTCCTGACCGCACCCCCCGACAAACTTCTTCAAGCATTAATCTACGGTCAACTATCTACACCTCACTATAGTAGTAGTACTATATAATATATATATAGACTTTTGGAAACATTAGAACATTAGAAGGAAAGATAACTGTTAAACCGAAAACGTATGATAATTATAAAAATTGTATCTCAATTACTTATTTCTTTTAAATATAAATCATTAAAATAGATCAATACTTTCGTTCATAATTATGAGAGCGAAGGCAACAAACAGAAACCCCAAAAAGTCGCAAGTAAAAAATTCAGAAATCTCTCATTAAATTCAGAAAATAGCGACTAACCTATTATAAAAAAATGATTGGAGAAGTTTGTCGGGGGGTGCGGTCAGGAAAGAACAACATAAATAAACAAAACCATATTTATTTATTTTATGGCGACGTTTCGACCTGAGTTTCAGGTTATCATTAGGGATTATGGCGTAGAAGGTAGGCCTGGAACAATATTTTTGTAATATTATAAAAAATATTAGTTATAGTTGAAATTGGCGATGTTTAGCATAATGAGATGAAAGTTATGACTTTCATCTTATATATGCATAAGATGTGTAATACAAAAATAGTGTAAGTCAAAAGCGGGAGTTAAAAATATTCAAGACCGAGAGAATTTATATAAATAATTTAGTTAATAATAACAGATTTTCTTTGAAAACTACTCGGTGATAAGTATATCTAACTTTTTTAAGCCATTTAAAGTTAATGTGACCAGTAATGAATTTAATTATTATTTTTTAAATGAAATTTAACTGGGATGATAACATACTGACTTACACATATTTTGTTCTCAACGGCTCATATAATCTTAATGGAAGGTATTGAGGATAACTGAGGCGTTGATAATCTCATTGATCTATACGAAATTATTGTGAGAATTGAGTTCAAAGTTTCAAAGCATTGTATTTCATGCCATCTATTAGCAGAATTTAGAATTTCGTTTTTGATGATTTCATTCATTAGATGGAGCCATTTTAACATATTGGACTCTTTGATCTCAAGTTAATATTGGAAGACTGAACATGGTTACTTGACCAACGCTGTCGTTGCTAACTTCTATGCAATGTTATGCAACTGCCAACTGGAATGTGAAACCTTCAAAACTGGCATAAACTATATTGACAAAATTTAAATTAAAATTTTAACAGCTGGAGAGGTTGGCTGAATTATGACGATGTGAGCCTATCCTTTATTTACTTTTTCAGAAAAAAAAAAAAATAAAAAATATAGTAATTAAAAAAAAAAATATTTCGTATGAATGTTTTATCTCTATAATTTTAATTTTTACTTCATGTATTATAAATTATTTGTATTAATTCTCGATAAATTGATTCACTAATTTTATCTGAATCATCCATAACATTCAATGACTCCGAGAGTACCATAAGTTGGATATAAAACCAGTTTCAAGAACAACACATAAGGCAGGAAAAGATAAGAGATAGATTTCGTTTTAATGGAAGCGACCATTGGTATTCTTCAAACATGAGAGAGCACGATTTATCATGGAGAGAACAGCAGCGATATCTAACGGATTTAATTTCCATGCAAAATTCCAGGCGAAGCAGCCAACCCCCTCTCCTTAAACCTCCCTATTCTCGTACTGACAAATGCCTTTTTTGGATGTCATCTTGAGTTTTATATTAGACAAGGGATCATGGTTTAAGATGATCTACGCCGGTATTTATATTCAAGGGTGCCTTCAAGGCCTACTCGGTTCTTAGTGTATGTGAAAAAGGTATTACTTTTAAGAAGTGTTTTTGTTCCTCAAGGGCAGGGTGTGAGTCCGTTTTATAACATTAACTTCAAACCATTTACCCTGTTCTTGACATTGTTATTTTTTTAATATCTTGATAATCTAAATATCTTTAAATCGATTCATAACCAGAGTTCCATAGTTTGTATCCTTATTGTTGTGACAAGAAGTTCTTGTCACAACGTAAAAAAAGTAAATAAAAGAAGTGTATTTAAAAAAAAATCCAAGGAGAACTGCCAAGATTGAGAAAGGTGAAGTCATACCTTATATAGAATAAATGTGATAAAATAAATGTAGTATTCCTGTTGATCAAATTCTCAAAATCCGATGAAGAACAAAAAATCTAAAGTAATAAATTAGTGAGGAAACACTTTTTCTGAATAAAATTTATAGAAATGAAGCTATATAAAATATTTTTCCAAATATTTCGTCTAAAATAAGAGGAATAATAACAAAAAAGGTATATTTTGGTTTTTATTCACCGGATGCCAATAAGATGGTTAATATTTTATAAAAAATGACTATGTTCCGCATTGAAAGAATGGTTATTCCATAAGAGAATTGGTATAATTAAAATAGATATTGAAAAAACATGCTCTAGCCATACTTGGTTGAATAATTGAATGTTCGAAATTTAGTTATTTCATCAAAATTAATTTATTTCATTTTAATTATATTATTTCAAAATTTTTTGAGACAAGGTAATATTTATTAAATAAATCAATTTTATATCCAAATCAGTCTCAACACTTTATTTTTTCATTAGTCCAACGTTTTGGCTCTCTGGTGAGTGGGAGGTTATAAATGGTTTGTTATATGGTGTGGTGTTTTATACTGTTGATAATCTTATAGAAAAAATAAATGTTAATGTTTTTAAATTTTAAATAAAGAGGTTTTAAACTTTGAATAAAGAAAATGACCTGGGCGGAATAGCCTGCAATAGAAATTATAAATTAATGTGAGAAGGATTTTTGTATTGAAGATGTCCCTGAAGATGGCTAGAAAGGCCGAAACGTTGGACTAAAAAAAAAAAAAAAGTGTTGAGACGGATTTGGATATAAAATTGATTTATTTAATTAATTTATTTCTTTACTTTTTAATAATATTCGCCTATTTCTTCATCAACTTAAGTTAATGTCCAATTCTTTACAAGCATGTTACACATTGGCTCTTACTCAGGGAGGATTAAGCTGTATTAATATTTAATTTCATATTATTTTCACTACTTGGTAACTTTTAACGATGCAAACAAAGTATTGTACATTTATGATAAGATTTTAACATTAAATTTGTAATTATTTTACTTTTTTTATTTTAACAGAGAAAAATAAATATTTGTAATAAAATCTTAAATTTAATACAAAGCCGGCTAATATATAGAACAAAACAAAACAAATAAATAAACAAACAAACATGTACCTACAAACTTAGGATGTCAATGATGTAAAATTAATTTAGTATCAATTACTTTTTAATTTATTTAAATTGTTTTATTATAAGCTTACTCTAATAAAACCTAAAAATTGCTTATTTTAAACCTAGACAATAATAGAAAGGGCAAAATAAAATAAAATTATTCAATATTTTTTCTTATCCTTTACTAAGATATAAGGAAGTCCCGCGAGTTTCCTTTTTTTGTTTATCAGCAAGATTAAAAAGAACGTGTAAGATATGAGAAACCACTGACATGAAAGAGTACCACCTCCTTTCATTTCGAAAATTGGGACCTCCTTGGTCGCCATGACGACCCTTAAGATGCCCCTCCCATTTAGCTAAGGTGTTGATGATGATGATGTCCTCGTAATCAGGAGAGTGGGCTCCCCCTCTTAACTCATCACCGAAGCAAATCACTCTCTCGCTGCAGTAATTAATTCGCAGTTACTCTCTGATGTAATTGGTCTTGTTCAGAGGTACCCTGTTTAAACATGTAGTTAAAAATTTAGATATTACTCGATTTATAGCCAAGTATTTATTAAAAAAAAATTAAATAATGAATATTGTAAATGATTGATTTTATTAAATGAAATGCTAACCTAATTGAGGAATTTATTATTCTGAATGAACCTCTAATAGTTTAAATGTGTACAGAAGTTTGCTATTTCCAAGCTAGAGAATTGCAGCCTACTGTGCGAAAAAAGAAATGATAGAATGCTCCGTTCCTTTAACTATTGTACTATATTTAATAAAATAAGAAAGAAGGTTGTTAGGCAGAATTATCATCAAATTGTTTGGAAGCCATTTTGAGAGTTTAAAATGTCACTGCAGTTAATGAACTGTGCTAGTATTTCTCGGAAAGTGAAATTAAGAAAGTTATCAGGTCGAAGAAAAAGGCTTGAGAGTAATCTTGAGGAAAGGTGGGTAAAAAAAAGTTAGGAAAAATCTTTTAAACACCTTCTGTTTAGCTTAATTGTTTTGATCTTTTATGAATGTAATTATTTTCTTTTTCCATTATCATTTAAATAATGAACTTGAACTACAAAGAAGTCAAATTATTAATTTGAAAGTCATTTATTTACTATAAGTTTGACTTTAAACCATTTAATTTATTTTTAATTATAAGCTAAAACGAATTTTAAATTCTGTTCTCAAAAGTTAGATTTTTCAGTTATATATTAGTATAGCATTGAGTATCTTGTACAGCGTGTTTAAATCACACATCGTTAATGGTTATGGTCAAAATCATATAATAATTATATTGATTGACTTAATAATTGAAATGAATATTAAAAGCAAAACAGAAAAAAAAAAAAAAAAAATGGGGAAGCCAGAGCTCATTGCAATTTCACTTATTTATTTTCTGTTTGAAAATTACTGACAATGATAGGCCCACCGATCACTAATTACAATGAAATAAATTTTTTAGTGATACTAGATCGAAAAATATTAAACATGTGTCCCAGGGTTCTTGCCAATGCGCCGTATGAGCCGAGAAAAAATATTTTACATAATAATAAGATTTTTAATACTATTGTATACAAAATAAATAAATACACATAGATACATACACATTGTCTTTGCTTTGCATATAGTCAACGGTTATTATGTACTAATCCATTTGTTATTTTGCATAAGATATGGTCAAAAGATTATTGTTCGTATTAAATAAAATTAAATGCATAAAAAATTACAAAACCTAAACGTTGCTTCTGGTAAAGTAAATAAAAAAAAATGTTTTCAAATGTTGTATTATATATTTCCGGTTTTAAGTTCTTTACAAAGGTTTAAACCATTTCGTGAAGTTGGAAGTTATTGCATTTTTTGAAAATTGTAAATACAGCAACAATTTAAGGGTTTTTGGGCTGCAAAAATTTTATCTCACTTTGCAAGACAGTTGGCTTAAATTATAAATGCTCTTGTAGGTACCACAGGTACCAAATATATTTTGTTTAAACCAGGCAGACAAAATATTTGTTTTATTTTATGACAATTCGTATTTTAGATACAAATAAAAACCTGACTTGCTTTTTAAAAAAAATTTGAAGAACGTTGCAATATGATATGAACTTTTTTAATGAACGCAGAACATCGGCAGACAAGAAATGTCATGTAAAAACACGCCCAAAAATGTATACTGTTTGATTTATATCAAAATTCGTATTTAAGTGTTTCAAAAGATACTGAAACGAATATGCCCTGATTTTTATGTCAACATTTATATTAAGTAATTGGTGAATAAAGGTGGCATAGGATAAAAAAAAATCTAGTTATATAAAATTATTTTTATTGGTTCCTAGGGCGCATTGGTAAAAACCCTCGGATACTTGTCATATATGTTTTGATCTAGTACAACCAAAATACGTTTCATTAAAATCTGTAAACACACGTGCATAGCCTCCCCTAGTGAGTTAAATTTTTATTTTAACGAATTAATTTTTATTATTTAATATTAAAAACTAAAAGTGCAATTTAATCTAACTAAATTATTTTAGAACATCTTTCTTTTATTTAATTGTTTAAATAAAATAAATTGTATCCAATTTAAGTCTCAAAACACTCATTAAAATTACCCTATTTTGTCACTCTTCACATTAACATAAAAATTTTTAATTACGAACAATTTACGCTATTACACTTTATTATCACGACAATTAGAAAGTAAAAAGATTATATATAATATTTATTTAAGTCAGTTCAAATTTCTGACAATTATACAAAAATAAAATAAAAACACTTTTGTTTCAACTTTTTTGAATGTGTTCCTTAACTTCTAGCGGGGGAACTCCACAATTAGAAATGAGCTTTCCAACTCTGAGCAGGGAAGGCTAATATTTGAAGGCGGAAGACAACTTTCATTTACCAAAGGAAAACAGTCACCGGGGTTAAGTACTCCTCACGCGTCATAAAACATGAACACGAATCTCTTCACGGAACCAGAGAAGGAATCGAAGAACTAATTTAGAAGTTGTATCGTTCCCGAAGTTCGAGAGAAGAAAACTTAGTTCTAAAGCCATAGTGAAAGTCGCGAAACAAAACTGGCGTTACGGACTTGAAACAGCTAAAAATATGTCTCATATTAACTTAACCTATAGTTGTTATATATATTTGTTCCGTTTTCTAATTCGAAACTGATATATTTGGATAAAACTCTTTTATAGGTCCTTATTCTAAAAAATGCAATGTAGATGATTCAAATAAATTTATAGTATATAGCTACATATTTGTAATAAAATGCTTCTATAATAAACCCATGATCATTCAGATCATGGATTCCTCCAGATCGAATCAGAATTATTTTTCACCATTTAATGTACAGATAACGTTTCGTAAAAATTCCACTACAATCTTCACTTAATTTTGAATTAAATACGCCGCTAACATTTTATTGTAACCTATGATTTATTTTATCAAAATTAGTAAAGAAATTGTGTGACGTGATGGAATTTCATAGTCTGCGAGGGAATGATATCATGACTGAAGAATAATTTCATTAATTTTGGTTTGAATGAAGGGATTAGGAAAGTAATGGTGTACTCATTTGATTCAAAGGTATGATATTTAGCTTTTCTATTATTATAAATTTTAATATATTCTGATCCATAATTTGGGTCATTTCTCAGATAAAGTTGCAGAAAACCAAAGAAGAGACAATCTTGTCCAGAAAAGCTAATTTAAGTAATGAAAATCATTACCAAATCACTTCAAGTGAAATTTTTCACTACCTCAAAAATTAGTGAATAGATTCTTTTTTGTTATATAATTCATGAAGAATCAATAGTAAAATTAAGGGAAAAAATAAAAAAAAATAAAAACTAAGAAAAGATTGAATATAGTTACAAAATTATTACTTCCCACGTCCAATACATCGAATCACAATCTTTTTGTAGAGTTGCAAATACTGCAAACTCGAAAATGTTTGAGCGACTCATATATGATTAATTCAGGAATTTATCCCTTTCTAAAACTCACCTTAAGCCTATGATCCACCTTAATCCAGTCCAAGAATTTTGTTCAAAGTTTGGTTGGTTTGAGCTAAGGCACATAGTAACTAACCTGAGAATAATAGATTTAAAGTTAAATTCCAATAAATTACTCATAAGTATACACGCACTGGTTATTTTATCCTTAAAGCTAAATTTCCATACAAAAAATGTACTACAATACTTTATTGCTTCAAGAATTAGGGTATCAAAGAACTTCTATTTTATTCAAAGGTTGTTTGTTAAACATTTTCTAATATTAAAATATTACAATTTTTTGGAGTAAGGCCATGTTCAGAGCTCAGTATTTTCGTACTGATAAATGATCTAAGCTGGCGGATGTAGTGTTAGATCTTTCCTGGTGTAAATAAAAGAGAATAATACTTGAGGAACAATATCTCAATTTTTTAAAACTTGAGGGTTGATTCTATTCTGTAGGATCCAGTATAACTTAAATCCAAGACTTGTCCACATTATGATAATGAGCACACTATTAGATTTATAGTCTTCAATAATGGTTTAGATAACTATTTGTAAAATATTTTTAAAAAATAAAAGATTTCTATTGGATTTATTGAACAAGTTGAAATGGTTTTCTCAATTAGTCCTCTTACAAATGGTAAATCATATATGTTGCTAAACTATTAGCAACATCGATTAAGATAAGCTCAGTAAAATTAATATATCGTAGAACATCCGATTTTTGTTAATCTACATTTTTTAATTTTGGTTGAATCCAGTTTAAATTAATTTCAAACATTTTCCTGTATCCAAAAAGTTATAAAAGAAACATGAACATTCGTAATATAAGCATTATTAGCTTCCCTTGTGGCCAACAGTGAAAAAATGTCCAGCGATCGCTGGAGAAGAGGCTTACGAAAGAGAAGAGAGTAATTTTTTTTCCAGGAGCTCAGAGAAATCATTTTTTCTTTTGTTGAATTCCAGTTTATCTTGTGCAAATAGAGTTCAGGAAGTGGTTCCCTGGCTAGGGAAGGTAGAATATAAGGAGAGAGGAGTATGCTGAGAGAGAACCATTTTTACCATTCACCTGAGTGGGCTTACTCCAAATTTTCTTTCTTACCCAACTGGACCATTATATTTATACAATTACATCTACTCATCAATATTTGGAATCTTCTATAGCCCCAATTCAAAACTTATTAACCTAATCTAACATTGTTTTCTCTTGGCCACATCTTATTAACACCATGTAAATTATTCAATAGATTCCAGAAATGCTTTCACTAGTCCACTCTCTGAAACCATATACAAATTTCAATATATTCCTTTTCTTTTACTTTTAGTTAAATTAGCTTTCTTATATACAGTCGACTCTTGATAACCAAACCAGTACATTCTAATAAGAAGTAGCGCCAGGCCTCACGTTGAAGGTGCACTTCACAACAACAATCATTTAATAAAAAAGGCCAAAACTGCTATTGCAAGTTTCCAGACAGTCAAATTACAGGGAATATTTATCCCATTAAAAGTTTTATTATTTACGTTTAACTTATTATTTATGTTTTTAAGACAAATCTGCCGATTCCTTTACCGAATGAATTATGCATTTATGTCGATACATCAACTTTTCATCGTTTCTAATTTATTTATTACAGTTATTAAATTTAAAGTAGGCTCTCTGATATGGATTAATGTGAATTTATTTCTTCTAAAGCAGTTGATATACGAACACCTTACAGTGTCGACGCTTGATAGTTGGACACATTGTGTAACCTTGAGTTTAACTAAAAGTTACAAATGCTTAGTGCAGATAGGTTTGCTCTCTGAACATTCCAAAGTGGGCCAAACGTTCACTGCAACGTGCACAGTGGATTTAGGACGCTCCTATTGAATTTTTTTATTCGTTAGTCATTACTCTTATTTAAGAGGCACTATTGATTGCAATAATCCAATAATACTCGGAATCAATTTTTGGCTTGACTTGGCTCTGTAAGTCGTGGTAGGTTGCCACGCCCGACTGACAGTATTAAACCCCTTATTATCTGTTTCCATTCTAATTACAACTGATCAAAAAAATTACCGAACAAAGTAATATTGAAATATGCTCATAATCCACACTTCTCTTCGAAATAGTCTATGAGAATTTTTATTTTAAACGAAAAGTACGTTCTTTTGTTGGTAGAAATTATATTTTATTTTATGAAAATAAAAACGCAAACCGAAAGTACCTCCTAACAAGAGGCATAATGCAGAATAGAGGTACAAAAGCGACTGCAAAAAGTGGTCGTTTGCTAGATAATTGTTTGGGGTTGCGGCATTGCTGGAGTTCCTCCGCAGATGGAGAATGCCTGGAATATCTCCAGTGAATAGCTTTAGACCCGTGCGACATTCTGTTCTAGAAATAATTCAATTTTATTGCGACCCGATTGTTAGCGCGTCATATTGTAGCGACGGTGTGGCAGGGGCAGCGGGGGAGAATAGGGCTCAGAAAGCATTTTTCATCTGCACGGCTCGTCTGAGTTATAGGCAGTATTGTAGTACTGGACGATCAGTTATATCCGTGACCTGATTCCACAACTTTTCATTAAAATTTTATTATACTTACGAAAATAAACTGTTTTTGCTACAGAGTATGTTGTTACATAATTTTTAAAATTAATTCAGGCAATTTGAGGGTTGATTCCTCATTCCTCACAGAATGTGTTCCATTAGTCATAAAAAATTATGTCTGCTAAAAATAACAAACCTGTAAATTTTCAAACTATGTCTTCATTCTGGATTATTATTGTTTAATATTGAATTAAAAAAAAAGAAGTTAAATATTATATTTTGCCAAGTAGAAGAGATTCCACTCTCATACTTATACAATCTACGAACTGTCAGAAACACTGCACCTTGATCCCAAAACCACACTAAAATAAATGTTAAATACCTCAGTTTAAAGGAATCATATTTGATTTAATTATATTGCATATAATTGAAATTCTTGAATACAGAGTTCGTTGAAGTGATCTGTACTTGTATAATTTTATTCTGTTTTTTTTTTACAATTAACATTAAATCTATTTTTCGGTTACATTGAGTCTGTAGTAAGTAAGAATATGGTCCAAATCACATAAAATGAGTTTTTTATAAACGATCATAGTTCTTTGGCACAATCGGTAGTTATTATTGCTAGTTTTTTTCTTTTTTTTTACTGCATATATAGAAAACTTTAAACTATTTCTAGAAGAATTAACGGTTATTATAATATTTCATGATTATTTATTTTGAATTATGTATTAATTAAAATAATATTTTTAGTGAAATTATATGTGAGTAAAAAGTTTTAATTATTAGAGTATCAAGTATTTCACCAAAAAAATATTAATGTAATAAACTACATTTTTCTGGAATTATCAAAAAAAAATATTACAATTATTTTTTTTTTTTATTAATTTAACTTACGTTCTATAACTTTAAGTTAAATAAAATTGATAGAATGTAACATTACACCTAGTAATTATTTATTGTTTTATTCATAATCAAAATGAACCGAATTATAAAGCGATCTGCCAATTGCTTTATAATAATTAATTTTATTGTCGCTTAAACAGTTTTTCATTCTGGCAAAATAAATTAATTCACTAGTGATATTGCTTGGCTTCTATCTTCATACTGGTGTGGTCTGTATTAAATGAAAAATTTAGTGTTTCTTTCAGACGGTTCATTTGAATGTCAATAATTAGTGGAAGTTATTTTAATATTCTCTGGCAGTATCTGAAGTTATAGGGAGGTTTAAGACCTTCTTGATTTTTTTTAATTTGCGACAACTGAACAATTCAACGCAATATTTTTCTTTGACCTACTTGGCTTTCTTAGTACTTATTTATCTTTAGTATTAACTCGTTACTTAACTTTGGTTTTATTCATTATCATTCTTTTTCTAGACCTTCATTTTGCCCCATAAAATATTTATTCCTACCTTATTTCATTATGTTTCCGTCTTTTAGTTGTTATGAGAAGATGATCATTAAAACAATTAAACAAAAGTTATTTATATGTCCGACGTTTCGATCTGAATTTCAGGCCTGAAATAACAAAAACAAGATAACAACCGTATCTCAGAGAAACGTAAAAATAAAGTAATAATAAACAAACTTGAGAATATATATAACAATGAATTAAGAAGATAGTAACCTATTGATACTAATAGAAGATAAAATAAAATATTATATTATAGAGATATGAACATTACAATATAAATAATAACAATATTAAAAAATCAGACAGTGTTCATGTAAATATAGAAATAAAGATAATGAAAGGGACTGAAGAAAATGCAAATGATGAGTAACGGAATTAAAATATTAAGATGTGTAAGTAATGTCAAAAATAATAAAAAAATTTAATTAATATAATGTAGTGTGTGAAAAAATCGATATATATGATATAATGGGCAAGAAAGAAAACAAAATAAATATTAGAATGGATAAAAGATGCACAGTAATATAGATGAGTAAAAATAATGAGCTGAAATAAATATAGAATGTCCGGAAAAGGTGAAAATTTTTTTTTAAAAAACAGTGAAACTTAGTCATTAAAGCAGAGATTCTATCGCAAGTGAGTGCGTTCAACATGCCAGGGATAGAGGGGGGATATGTTAAACCAAGCGGAAATTGTTACCTGCATGTAAGAGTAGCTATAAAAGTTTAGGTAAAATAAATAAAGTAGAAGAAATTAAATTTTAATGGTTTATAAAGTAAATGAAATAAGTTACTATGAGAACGAAGGGTGAGAAAATTGTAGATATATATAGTTGAGCTGAATAAATGGGTGATGATGAAGATAAGACAAACAGTTTTTACTTTTCTTGTATCAATTATTTTGTTTGATATGATTCTACCTTTTCATTTTATGGCCTAATATTTATTACTGTGTATTGTTTTATTTACACTTATTTCAGTACATTTTATATTTATTTTCGTTTAATTTGCTCGGCTCACTTTTATATAATTTTCACATATTTTTTTTACATTTCATATCCAAACAATTGTTTAATTTACATTTCATCTCATTTTATACTTTTGCTCTTTTTACAATATTTTTATTTTTACTTGGTTTTAGCCCTAACGAAGCCCTGACAAGTGTGGCAAAAACGTTGACGCATAATAAAGAGTTTTGTAATATTGATTATTACAGCAATCCGCTCCCGGACCACTTTTATTCAATTATTACGGTCTACCAACGATCTTCTAGCAATACATTTCACTGATTGTGTGCATTGGACGTGGGAAGTCTTAGCAGAACACGGTATTCGGGCCTATATTGTTTTTAAAGCTTAGTAAATAAAAATAAAACTATCATTCGAAACAGTAATAATTAATTGATATTAACTGTAAATTGAATAATCGTAAGCCACGAGGGGAATGCAGAAGATATTACGTCTTGTAAGGAGCATCGGCAGTGAAGGGAGGCATTAACCCCACATTCAATCCCCCACATTCAGCCTCCTTGTGACGGAATATAATCAAAGCTCCTAAGTCGCGCTCATTTCCTCCTTGTTCGCCATTGTGAGGGAAGAGGCCGTTAGATGACGGTGGGCGCGATGCGGGTCTTTTTCGAGATTAATGAGAAAACTTCTCGAGTCTTCCATATTCAAACTACCCCCTCGCTGAGGTTAGCCTGGGTTCAATTGACCAAAAAACTCCAGAGAGGTCTTAAAGTTGGAGTGGAAAACTTGTTATGATTATTGAGAATGAAGCAAATGATCCGAAATAGTTTATAACTTTGATTTTAAGTGTTTGAGAATCTTATTCCTCGATTAGAAGGGATCGTTACGGTTTGAGCTGAAGTTGAATTTACTTAAGTAAATGTTTGCTTACCTTCGTCTAGTTAAAGTATAGAAACAGTTCCGTACATATAAAAAATTAAGATTGAGAAATCACATTAATAAATAAATAATAATAATAATAAATAAAGGGAAGAAGTTTACTTTTATGCAGTTTTAAATTGTCTCAATTTTTTTTATTTCTTATTTTCCCCTAAAATAATATACTGATATAAGGGATATTCATAGAATTTGAGCTAACCTGTGAAATATGCTAAAGTGATATTTGCTAGGTTACCCAGCATTTTTAACAATGAGTTCGATTCTAATTTACCTAAAACAAAAAATAAATAAATAACTTTTTAATTAAAATAAATAAGCTGAAACTGCTTTGTAACAATATATGAAATTCATAATAAACACCTGAGAAGAAAACTTCATAACCTTCGCGAACTTTAAACAGAGGACCCTACTAGAGTAAAGCCATCTACTCGTATCATTCAGTCTAACATACTACCATTCATATAGTATCTTGCTATTACTCAAAACAAAAATGAAGTCAAGTAGTAGGGAGTTGACCACGCCTCCGGAGTTCATGTTTACGTGGAGGTCAATAGGAATGTCCATCATGATAATCTAAATTGAAACAGATGGTATGGGATTGGCCCCTACTACTCTTTATTGGAACTCTTCATAAGCCCCGCCTTTTTGACATAATTTATTTTAACAGCTTACCACCTCCAATACTAGGGGTATTCATGATGTTGTGTTAAATGTTATATGTTTTACCATGTTAAATGTTATAACTATAGCATTGTGAGCAGCCCTATTTGAAGTCATGTTAAACGTTAAATGCATAAGAGTCCCTAGCGGATTTTCTGAGCAACTTGTTGTATAAGCCTTTATGTTTATAACCTTCCTTCCATACCCTCATGTTATTGTTTACTTCAGTTTTGATTTAAGTAATTAATTAAAACATGCCTTGAGTGAGTGAAAAGTGGAATTTGTGTGAAAGTTTAGCTTATGAGTGTCTTATTGATCTTCAAACTTGTGAAGAAGAGAATGAAGATGAGCTAATTGACAACTGTATTGAAAGTCACAACAACTAATATGGCGGCGATCTCAACTTGTCTATTGTGTGACGTCATTCTCGATTTAACTGACCAAGTAACAAACTCTCAACCATGTTAAATGTTATTTCGTTTTACCACGGCAAAAGAAGACAATTTTTTTCGATTTAACATGAGTTTTTCCATTTAACACGCTTTAACATAGATCATGAATACCCCTACTGTCTTCCTCCAAGGTTTTGAAGGGAATTACACCATCATTCGGATAGGATAGTAAAACCGGAGGAGACTTATATATTTATTTTTCGGGCGAATACTGATGGATTACGGATAAAATTTGGAAACTTTATCAATAATTAATTGTAGTGGAGGGGAGGCTTCGAGCTCTTGGGTCATATCCCGCATTTCATTTTATTCTTGCAGGTAAATGCCAAAATGACGGTCAAACAAGCATTCGGTTTACTACGAATTGAAAGAGACGTTGCACAAGATCCTTTCTGTTTGATATCACATTTACAACATTGAATGAATCAATACAATTCTTAAACACATTAGCACAAGCTATGTGAATACCCCATGCACCAAAAGTCATCGGAGGGGGTTGTTGGTGCTCCTGGTTTCACCTCCAGCAATGAAATACCATACTGGTCATCCTAAAATGTGGTTTTTGAGATTTGCGGATTCCTGTACCTCCTCTATATTTAGTAAGAGGATTTTGGAGGGTCTTGACGTTTTTCTCCTACCACCACTTTTCCAGTTTTCAAACAATTAAATCACCTTTCATCAGTTTTCTAATACAAAATGAGGAGAAAATTATTTTTTTTTTTATACAAAGCTATGCTACTCAAGTTTTTTTTTGGATTTATAAATTTATTGCTTTTACAATATCTATTTCATGCACGTATAAGAAGTTATGTTTTGCTTACGTGGACTATGCTTATGGGATTTTTTGAGTATTGCCAAATACATTTTTAAATTTTCGGTAGGTCACTTGAAATACACTTGAAGACTGTTAAATATACAGAACGGCTCGAACTTAAATCGAATGTAAACAATGTTAATGATGTATTGCTATGTTTATTAAAATAATGTAATGGTTAGTGAACGAATAAGAAAAGAAATATTTATATAAAGAAGGTACGTTATATGCAATCATCTATAGTTCCTCTACAGAGATAGTACGCTGTGACAAGCAATCCAAACAATATGGAAATAAATTTAGAGAGTGAAATATCCATTTTTTTTTTTTTTTTTTTTTTTTGCATTTTCCATTTAACCACTTGGAGTTGTTATTTCTCAGAATAATAAACAGAATGGGAAGCTGGAGGGCATCATGGTACGATGATGACAGGCTAGTGATACCCAGGCTTAGGCCACCCTCCGATAAGAAGACCACAGAGGAAGTAGGCAGTAGGCTGCGGGCGAATCTAGTTAGAGCGAACAGGCCATCTCATTAGACCTTCCTCTCCTGTGGTCAACCAGCCCCTTCATTCTCTTCCCTTTTAGTCCTACTCAAATATTTAACGACACCGGCTTGATGTCACGTATTGTCTCTGTACTGGATGTCGGTCCAACTTTGGTAGCGTACGAAACTTCTCTAGGAGGGAAGTTGAGGGCGATTGTGGTGCCAAGGCAGTGGAGTTGAAAATTTAGCAAGTGTGACCATTGGCCGATGTTATTATAATAAAAGCCAGTTATTTTCGGATTTTACTTATCAACAGATAAATTATTTTTAAAATAACGGGCTATAAATTTATTTTTGCCTATTAAAAACTACAAATAATACATTTATCCTATAGTTTTGTTTCATTTACAATTTTTTTTTTAAATTTAAATATTGATATTTACAACTGTATAAAAAATACAACAAGCAAATTCATATTGACATAATGATAATGATATGATTCAGCATGTAGAGAAACTACCCAGTAGTAGAACTCTAAAAACATTTTACAATGTAAAGTCACGAGGCTATGTTCTTTTCATTTACAAAATAGATGGTTCCTACATCGCTTGCTACCATATCTACACCAAGTTTCTCACAAGTCGCTAGCAATATTTAATGACTTTAGTATAAAAAGAAAATTTATACTTATTTGTTTAAGTGTCTCGTTATTTGTAAACGGTAAGCAATAACTAAAAACTATTTAGTAGGTAAGTAAGGGTGTACGAAATTGCACCGTAGTATCTTAGATAAAATTTTCTTTAACAACAAAAATATGTCTTTGTTAAAAATATATGAAAGCGGATAAATAACAGTTTTTTTTTTTCGTAAATCCTCAATTACTAGCATTTTTTTTTTCAACCACTTAGACTACAGATTCCCCACTTTAAAAAAAACTTTCTTTCATCTTGTTTCACAAGATTAATTTCCACATTCACTTCCAGTTTATTTTATTTTTCGAAATATTGATGTGATTTTAAAGTCTGTCTCCTCAAAGTAAGTACTTCTTATTTATAAATAATATATACAATAAGTAAGTTAATATGGTTGTTACATATGAAACCCTTAGATTAAAATTATGAAAACTCTGTTCATTATTATGAAAATCTTGCACTAACCGATAAAAAAAATTTAATTCTTGTAATTTTAAAAATAATTTTTATTTCTTTATGAGCAATTAAATTCATTATTTTTCTTCAATTTGCCTCCTAAAAAAAATAATGAAAATATAAATTGACTATAGTCATAAACATATTTATTATAGTTGCTAAAAACTTAAAACTTATTAAAAACAAATTTGTTATTTATTTTACTTCTACTAAGGACTTTTACAGTCCTTCGTAATTATAAATCATACTAATTTTATTTCCTAGCGTCAAATTAATTATCTTTTTTTGGAAATTAGCAGTGTATTTTATTTTTATATTTTTGTTTTAATACCTGTGATATTAAGTATTTTTATTGTTTTTAATAATTCTGTCCCATTAAAAAAAAAAAACATAAAATTTACAAACTGTTGGATATAATAAAAATTTTCTATTTTTAAGTAGTGTATTAAAGATTGTTGCTAAAATTACCTGATTTTTTAATGGCTTTTGTTGCACGACTTCCATAAAAACATACTAGTTTTTAAAAAAATGAGAAGAAAAGAAAATGTTTTCAAATTCCTCAGTAACTATAGATTTAAAATTATTAACAGTTGAAGTGTTCTTCAAATGAGTTTTTCATTCGTGGAAATTATTACGAATGTTTTCTCAGCTAATTACATACTATTTATCACAAAATAAACAACTGAAACTTATAATCCAACAAAATGAATTTCGAAGGATTTAAGTGAAGTTATTAAGTAATCTCTTTCGGCCCTGTAAAAAAAACTTCGTAAGTTGAATTACTTGGACAGGTAATTTAAAAAAAATGATTAGTGACCTGATCGGCTTAGAACTCTCTCAGTTACGAAGGCTCTGCTACCCACTTATTATTTCTACCATCGTACTCAGCTCGCCGAAAACCAATCTAACTTTAGCACTATCTATCATCTCTCTGTTCCTGTTCTGTACCCTTCCTTGCCAACTAAAGTCTTTACGTTCACCGATTTCCACCAAATACATGAATTTTGTATTTCAACCGGGTTTATCGGCTTAACAAATACATTTCTTTCTGGTGTTAGGTGTTTAAAAATATAAATGATCATCACAGAATGATTTACCTCTTATTTCTTTTGCACCATTCAGTTTTCCGAATGATTCAGTACACAGTTAAAATATTTCATAAGTTGACGGTTGTTCGTCATTTAAATTTAAACATCGAAACAATCTTAACTGTGATGAATATTGGAAAGGCTTGGCGTGTCGCTCAATCTAACATGTTTTGTACTTGGATGGGTGACCTATATACATTGAAATGTTTATATTAATAAAATATTATTAGCACTATTTATAAAGTAATTGCTTTTAGATTTAATTTTTTTTTTTTGGCACTCTGAGATAAGTAGTATGAAGTAAAATTTAACTTTGAGCAATGGAAAATTTTATTTTTTACAAAAAAAAAATAAAAATAACCAATCAAATAAATTTTGCTAATCCATCTCATTAAATAGAAATTATTTATTTTATATAATATAATATAATTTTAAAATTTTCACATTATCAAAAAAAATTTCCTTCATCTTTCTTGGAAAATTTATTTACAATGTTTCTAAAGTTTTTTCTCCTATAATATTTCTTAGTATTCATTATAACAAAAGAACTTCATATATTTATTATTTTCATATATTGAGTTCATTTTATATTTAGAGGTTTATATTTCATTTCACTTATACATTTTATACTTAGAAGTCCATTTATTCATTATTTATTTTGGCTTTCAGTTATTCATTGATAATGTTTCCTTCGTAACATTTTTGACTATACTTACTATACAAACTGAAAAATTCCCCTCTCTTCAGTACAGTTTGCTATCGGTAAGGACAAAAACGTTAATCAATCCAACAAAAAACATTGCATTATCCAAATTAAAAAAATTGCTTGATAAATTGTTTATCAATATAACATAAAAATTCACCTCAGCGAAGTCTTTCGAGTGCAATACATCTTTGAAAATATGTACACTCATTGAAAACTGTTGAGCTCTAATGAGTTCTTCTCATTTTTGCTGCTCCAGATGAGCAGGGCATCAAGAGAGGTAACATTTGAAATTTGAAAACAACGATTTCACACGTTTCTTGAGCTTGTGTCAAATTTTCTGAAAGTGCGTCCAAGTATTAGTTTTATAATTAGATGATTTTGATTCATTTTTTTCATATAGCTCTCCCTCAATTCTTCGTGTTTAATTAGAAATCAATTTTTACTTCCTTACTTTTGGGTAGCAGAAAAATCAGAAACATAAAATTGAGCCAGTTTCAATGTGCATTGTTCATTCCGTCTTACTTTGAGGAATCGTTTTATTTCTCAAGAGTAATAATTTTGTTCTTCAAGATGTTTGAACATTCAGTATAAAATTTCATTCCACATAAATAAAAGAAATATGACCTCGAAATTCCGAAATTTTGTTTTTACGGTTTCACACTGTGATCTTTAGATAGCTGCCTTAATGATTTTCTTGTTTCCTTCTTACTTTTTTTCAGATCCTGGGGCAGTATCTACTCTTTCAAGCCATCTAATTTGTAATAATGGTTTTACTATAAGCATTAGTTTTTTTTTCTAAGTACTGCTTCAGAATTCTTTACTTTTAAAAAAATTTGGAGTTGACACTGATAAATAAATTCCTGGATAAAACCCGCAGGCATTGCCGACTAGATTTTAATGCATGTGCAGCACACAGTAACAAGAGCGTTAATTCTTGCCTAAAGATTTGATTTGGATCCTGAAGTGTTAGAAGCAATGTCATAAAATTCTTGATACTTATTTAAAAGTCTCAAAACAACTTACTACGGCTCTTTCTACGCCTGTTGTAGTATACGATATTTGAACTAGAATATTTGATAATTTATTTTACAGGTTTACAGCAATCTTACAACTGAGCTATGAAACGAAACTGGAACAGGGTTTGTGTTTCTCTTTAGGTAACAGAGATAGTGGATAGAGATATTAAACTTCGTTCTGCTGGTACTTTAAATGGTAGAATTCTTAAATATATTTTTGAAAATCATATCATAAGTACGTTGAAAATAAACTTGGTAAAGGAATAAAACTTAACCTATTTTAGTCAAAATAGCTTTTTTTTTTTTTATCATACAGATGTTCTTGCCCCTTAGAATTGGTTGGTCTGGGTAGGTGCTCAGTGTGACCTTTATAAACCAGTGCTGCGATCTTTTTTGAGGGAAGACGTACGCTTTAGTTGTTCTGCTGACCTTGAACACACATAATCCATGGATCAAGATCAATTGATCGATGTTTGATTGTATTGAGAAAAGAACACTTCCAATAGTTCGTAGTTTAGATAAACTCTTACTGGCTTCATATGTTTTCAGAAACAATTCAATGCTCATATGAACACGAGAGTTGTCAATACCTTTCATAGCCAACCGGACAAAAATATGCGATATCAAATAATTTTTAGAAGCCCTCAACAATATTAAAGTAATAGAGAAGGTCAAAACAAAAACATGAATCAGCCGGACACGCGAATTGCAGCTGACGGGTTTCAGTAGCACATGCTTGATGAGCACATGTGTTCAGCAGTGCGCACTGTTGGGCTCTACGTACACCACTGGGGGCTGATGTTCGCTCTGCGTGTTTTGATTAAATTTAGGAGTTTCTAACCTACGGATTTACTCCTAGAATTATCCCAAATAACATCTGTTCTCCGAGTTTGCATTTTCCAAGACATCTAAAATGTCATGACAAATGATAATATCCATATTTCGTGAGAAACGCAATGGGTTAACAAATATCAATCTACAAAAAGAAAATATTATTTAAAATCGAAATGAGAAAACTGTTGGTAAAAAAATATAAATAAAAGTTAGAACACTGATCAATTTACAAATAATTAAAGATGAGAATAAGAATTGCAAAGAAAACTGTTGAGGATCAGAGTGGCCAATATTAATCAATTTTAAAAGTACAATGCCAGAAAATTTGGTATACTGATCACTGAAAATTTGGTATGTATAACAATAATAAATTAGATAAGCACATGTTGTTCTAAAAATATTTATATTAAAAGTAACAGGGTGCAGTTTGCTGCAATAAGTATGGCGCAGTGCTGTTAGGGAACTTAAAATAGCAAGATTGAGTACTGTAGAGGAATGTTAGATGGGAAATTTATTTATTTTTAAATATTCTAATTTTATATGAATGCATTATCATGGCAATTAATAATTTGATGGGGGGGGGGGGATTTTATTGACAATTGGGTGGGTAGTATAATACGAGGTAATTACTAAATTATTATTTTTTTTTTTTGCTTTTTATGGATTAAATCATAAAAATATTATACTATAATTTTAGTGATATTGGAATGTCAGTATAATATGATTATGATTATTATTATTATTTGGAGGAAGGTAGTTGACCGTATAAAGTAGATTGTAAGAAGATAGTCCGGGTGGCGGTAAACAAACATACAAAATAGAAAAATCTAATTAATGTTAACTAATGTTTAGTCCCGTTTTGGAGAGCTTCATCACGGATGCTTTTTGCAGGGCTGTGGTGGTCCTCTTTGCTAGGTAGATGATAATATATTAATATAAGTGTTTATAATTATAATAATAAAAAATTATTTTTAAAAAAGGTTGTAATTTAGCGAAATGATAAATATAATATTTTTAAATATTGTTGATAGTAAGATTGTAATTTAGTGAATGATTAATATAATATTTAAATGATTTTTGACAGTGATTAATGTATGATTTTCTGTACAGCGTTTTAAAGAAGACAATATATATGTTTTGAGATCCAATACATCCAATTCATAAATAAAAAATAAATGAAGTTTCAAGGGTTTTGAAGTTAAAATCCTTAGCAAATAGTGTATGCCATACGCTATTATGGTTCTTCAAGGGTACGTTCTTGCTGCCATGTTGCCTTTAATGAACCGACGAGGCTAATTGTAACTTCTTAACAATGAAATTATTATTCAGGACCTTTAGTCAAGTATAGAATGTTTAATTAATTCAACGTCAGTGTACTTATTGTTTATATTTAATCAAGAGGTAACTACTGTTTTCCTTTTGAATATGGTACGCACAACTGTACTTACGATGCCATAGGATGCTTAATTTGCTTTTGATATAGTGGATTCTAGTAGCGAAATTAAGGCTCTGATATAAGAGAATGAATGATATTTGTATCCAGGCAGTCTCCAACTGAGCCACAGATCAGATTGCCTTCGTCAATATCAAAAGTCGGGTGGGCGTTCTCCGATCCGCACGGAACATCCAACAGATGAGATATAAATCCTTTATTGGGATTGGGGGCGAAAAAATAGGGGTTTGGGATTGGTTGTGTTGGTATCCATCTTTAATGGTATCGCTCACCTCTGATTGTTCTTTCTTTTGGTACATTTTTTTCCAATCTTTGAATTTGACATTGGTTGTACTTGATTGACCGAACACTGTCTGATGCATCACTAATATTAGAATTGCTTGTTCAAAATTTCATAAAAATATGTTCAATCAATATGATAAGCATTTGGTGAATAATTATATTCAGGAGTTAGATCTCGTTGTTTGTTGGCTCGTAAACAATCAATAAGGATTATTAATCAACGAAAGTTATTACAAACTTATACAAAAACTACATTACAATAATTTCTTGTATGTATTATCAGAATTTATACTTGTAGTATAAGTCCAGCTAAACAACATAATTATTTTTCAAGGCTATTTTCTTACACCTCGCAAGCTGAAAGGTACTTTGATTGATTAGTCACATTATTTATAATTTTTAGTTATAATCTTTTCATTTTTTTTTAGAATCTTATACATAAATTTACACCTTACATCCTCAATTTAATATTTTTTGCAGACTAATTTGTAACTATATATTATTATCACTATCTTATTGCACGATAATAGTGTTATGTTAATCTGTAATTAATTGGAAAAGTGACAAAATAGGGCGATTTGACTGAAATTAATGACCTGGGAAGAATAGCCTGCAAAATATTTTTAAATTTTGGATATGAGTTGTTACTTCAAACATTGTTGGACTCCGTTTGACTAAACTTAAATTCAGTTCTGACTGTCCTAAATTTTAAGGAGCTTCGTACAGTTCCAAGTCAGAAGTGGTTCTTGGAACAGACTTTTAGTAAATTTCGGTAAAATTACGTGAATATAAAAATTCAAACAAATAATATTCTATAAAATTTAGTTATCGCTGTATTATTAATTTGCATCACAGATATATTTATTTGGAATTATATTGCATTTGCAATACATATTTTGTAATTGTAATATAGGAGACATGTATTGAGATATTTTATTCTTTAAATGTATCTACCAGGGCACCTATCTATAGCTAGGTAGATAGCTAGCTCGTAGCTAGGTAGGTAGCTAGGTAGCTAGGTAGCTAGGTAGGTACCTGACTGCACATCTAATTTATGTTAAAAAAATAATTATGAGACTGTCTGAGGTTTGTTTGTTTGTTTGGTGGTGCCAAACTTAATTGGTCATCAACGCCATTTATATTTTATTTAATTTTGATAATATTCGTTAAATTTTATTTATTTTTTTATTTTATTTATTTTATTATATTATTTTTTTCCTTCTTGTTATTTGTTTTTTTATTCTTATTATTCTTGTCAGTAAATTTTGTGATTTCAAAAACTGAAACACCAATTCTATTGCCTTATCATCGTCTCCAAGGGTTTTTGAGATATCTTAGCTTAGTCCCAAGCTATTGAGGTGTGGTGTAAAATATGAGCATCGTTGGAAAACATGGCTTATTGTTAAATTGTTATTGCAATACTGGCAGTTGCAATAACAACTTAACAACAACTTCTTGTTAGTTATTTTAAGTTCGCTTTTTCATGTTTTTTTTATTTTATTAGAAATTAGTTATATTATGTTTTATGATATGATCTATTGTTTTATTTTATTTGTTTTGTTTTTATTAGTTTTTATCTCACATTTATTTTAATTATTATTGTCTCATTCTGTTTTAATTTATAATTTTTTTGATATTTTATAATTTCTTAAATTTATAAAGTTATTATTATTTTTTTTAACTTCTTAAATTTTGTATTTTACTATAAGCCTCTAAAGCGCACTCCCAAAACCTGTAATATTATTCTAAATTGACTTGTCCCAGAATCATTATTATTCACATCTATATTCAATATTTACAAATAATATTAATGGTATACAGTGTGAAAAAAATTAGTTACTAGGTAAGAATTCGGTCAAACAACTAAGTTATTATAAATGATAAATAGATCGAAGATTAATGAATGATTGAAAAAAGAGATTGTTTATCCGCAATTATAAGGTTTATAAAGTCCTTCGAATTTTTATCTGAAGTATAAATTACTTTGCAGGATAAGTCCTAGGAATAAGATGTGACAGAAATTAATAACTGAAGAAGTAGCATTAGGGGGCGGCATTAGCCCTCCTTTGTCCTGAGTCCTTAAGGATAAATTGAAGGATCCCCAGGACACTCAGGCTCCCATTAACTAATTGCTCTCGGCTGTCCTTTCTCTTGCTCCTTATGGAATAATTGTCCACGATTTACCTAAACCCTGTTTACTTTGGCAACGAAATAAACAAAGTTTACAAGATAAATTTTTACTAGTGTTAGACTTCCTGCATAGTGATAATTGATATTTTCATTAAAAAATAAATAGTATCTGATTTTAGCCACATCAATTTTTGGAAACAATAAAAAGGGAGGTTCTATTAACATTTTATTTAGGGATTTATATGAGTCCTATTAAAAAAGGAGCAAAAAAATAGCAGTACAAGAAAAATATTTGCACTAATTACACTATTATCTTGCAATGCTTACTACAAAACCTCACTCAGTAACTCATTTCACTATAACTCATACTTAACTGAAACCATCAAGCGTATACTTTTAGTCTGATCAGATTTTTTGATTTAAATAGGAAATATTTCTATCCGATAAAAGAAAAAGTAGCGCCTGGTGAAAACGTCCTTGTATTTATTTTCTTATAACCTAAATACCAAAAAATATTTCTGAATATTTGGTCAGACTCTCAAGAGGAGAATTCCAAATTTTACTGATTCTTCTTTTTTATAAAAATAACTATCTATTCACTGTTTTTTTTTGTTTGTTTTTTTATGTTTAAGTATTCGAATATACCGGATTGGAATCGGACTATAAGGAAAATGTATGGATTCATTAAAATTATAAAAATCCTCCTATAAATTTTCGAACTAATTATTTTTTTAATGATAATTGGATAATGAGCTTCTTTTAAATGATAATTCATTTATATACCGCTGTTTTTCTGTAAATTAGCACAACTTGCAAGAAACAATTTTTTATTTTATTTTGAATTGGAGCTAATTTAAAGTATAATAGGGTTATTTTTTCTGACAGGGTCGACTCACAGTTTGTCCCAAGGCCAGTAGAGTTGTCACTAAATAATGATGTGTGTCTGCTTAGAATGTAAAATATAAAATAATAAAACTTTTTTGTCAGACGTTCCACTATCAATACAAAGCAGAGATATTTGTTATTAATTTGAAAGAATAATTTATATTTATTCTATGAATATCACAACAGTTCTGATTGTTGGACTGCTAAACCGTATACCCTATTTCGATATTCTAAACCGGATCATTTTTTTTTTTTATTTTTTACCTTCCTGGGGTTTCTAGCTATACTTAGGTCACGACCTACTTAGGTTAAGACACGTCTGAGTCTTCTATCTGTGCATATATTGTATATAATAGATGTTTCATAATGAAAAAAAATTAATCTTCTAATAGTTACGTAAAAAAAAATATTTTTTGAGTCAAAAATCTTACCGCAGGATTAATTAATGGAAATATAGGAATGGACCTTTTCATTTTATATGTCGACTATATCGGAGAATGGAACTTTATTAATTTGGAAGATATTGATAATTATTTGTTTTCTGAAGTATTGACACCACAAAACATAATATATTTATTACATAATTATAATATATATATAACATAATTATAAAGTCAAATACTTGACTCAATTTCTTAGAGTTGCTCACATTTAATTTAAATGAAACTTTGATAGAGGACAATATAAACTGTTATTAATAACTTTCTTTGTCCATTTATTTAAGGTTTGATTAAATAATTCGTTTAGAAAATCTGTAGGAAATTTGTTCTTTTAAGGGACTAATGTAGGTATGTAGAAACTGTTATTTCCATAAATGTGTTTTAAACCTGAAAAATATATTTTGCCTTTTATCTCCTTAAGTTAATTATCAATATAAACATTGTTACTGACAAAATGAAAACTTTCACTATGTTAAAATGAGCGTTAATTGCAATGCTTTACCTTCAAATCTCCCTTAAAAAATTGACTAATGTAATAGACGAGACAGAAGAATTGGTGATGGCAGCGCATGCGCGGGAGGTATCGGGCAAAGAGGGAGAGAAAAATCATATGTTCTGTCGTCGGTTGTTTTTTTAATGAATGGACATTGATGTAAAGTCTAGCGTATTTTTTGGTTTCTAAGTTAAGTTTAAAAACTGTATTGAGAAGTGATCTTTCTCTCTCTCTGCCACGACCAGCTGAGTGCAAGAACGTACGCGTCATTGTTCACCTTTGGACATTGATAACAATTGTATGTATTTTAATTGTAGGTTAGATTATAAGTTAGTAATAAGTACATAGATATATATTTAGGGATAGGGTACATATAATTAGAATAAGATAGGATAGGGCCTTTGTTAGTTAAGATTGTTCTTTTTAATTTACAATTAGTTTAAGTAAATCTGAACTTCAATAAACATTAAAAACACATGTTTCTTGTTGTGGATATGTGAGTTAAAACAATATTAATTAACCTTGCAATTTGAATACATTACACTTAGAAAGTTATTCATAAGAATTAATATTATGCTCCAACAAAGGTTCATTCATACGAGTACTAAATGTGAGCAGCTCCAAAAACATTGAGTTAAATAATTTATTTTCTGTGATGTTATTACTTCAGAAGAAAATTAATTATTACTACTTCCCTATATTGTATATTCCCTATATTCCCTAGTATATTGACTTATAAAATGGATCTCTGCTCCTAATTTCCATACATTTATCCAGTTAAGAGATTTTTCCTCTATAAATCTTTTTTATATAACTATTAGAAGATTACCGCTTTTTTTTCTTTACATCGATTATATACATTATATGTATAAATAGAGGATATAAATAAAATAAATAGAAATAATAGAAACTGAAGATAGTAAGACAAAATATACAATCCAGTTGACAATGCCTCTTTTTAAGTATAACATCTGGAGTAATACCACATACGACAAGTTTGCCATATAACAATATTGACCCCCACAGCTTATTAGGATAACTACCTCCATGTACCCTGGAGTTTGTTTTGTTAGCTAGGACTTCCTCAAGCCTCTCTTCCGCCCAGAACTTATCCTTATATTAAAAGACGATTGGGTAGAGCAAATATTTGTCTGTTGCTCAAGAACAAATATTGACTCGGCAGATTTGTTTGGCTATGATTTTTCGTTCCACTAGGCGGTCGATTCATCTTTACTTGTGCAGTTGTTTGGACAGCGTTATTGTGAGAAAGGTCTCTAGTGTATTTAACATCAAAATGCGAACGGTTCTTTTTTATCTACAATAATTTTATGAAAGGATTTATAATGCAGAATGGCATCGGGTTAGTTCACATTAAAGGTAAATAATTAATTAAAAACTGTATGAACTCAATATTTTCTTTTTCTGTATTTTTCCCCTTTAATTAGCCAATTTTTTTTGGCTATGTAGCTTTTATTAGTATTGTAATTATTAAATTTTTTCCAAATTCCAAAAAAGCTAATCTGTGATTAAAAAGTTTTTAGAATTAGATTTATAATGTAACTAGCAACCGAACCCTCATAGAAATAAACCCCCGCTTTCATAAATAAAGAACTTTAACTAGAATTATCCTTTATTAAAAGGTCAAATTTAATTACTTATGAGAAGGATATAGTAACCGGGTCTTTTTTTGACGTACAATTTTCAACGGTAATTTAGTTTTAGAGTCAAACTAGAGTCCAAAAAAAGTATTACTGACCATTGGTCTCTATGTCTATATATGCAATGATTTTATTGATTCTTTTGTTTTTTTCGTATGGTTTATTGCTTCTGGTTCGTGTGTACGAAATCAGGCGTCCTACACGCACTATTAATTGAACAGTAACCAAAAACGTGTTTTTCTTTAGACTAGTAATTCCCAACCTTTTTTTTTTTCGGCGTAGAACCCTAGTATGGCAGAGCGTAGGTACTAGTATGGAAAAGACAGAAGCCTTTTGGCAGAAGTAGGAAAATGGTGAAATCCCTACATTATTATTTGCTACAAATAGAGAGTCAAATGTCGTATTTAAGCAGAAGCTATGAGAGGCTAGAATAAACATAAAAAATAGAGGAAAATCTGAGATGGTACTGTTCAAAACTATGTTAGGTTGGAGTGCAAGCACCCATTCATAAAAAGGTTCATGGAACTCCGATTAGAAACCAATGCTTTATTTAGACTGTAGCACCAAAACAGACCAAATCTTCTATGTAAAGTTTTCAATGGATTCTAATAGACTGAGGTTTATTGTAACAGTTCCATTCCCTTGAGTTTTGGCGTCATAAATAATCCTAAAGCCTTCCTCAATTATATACCTGATGTAAAAATATTTTTTCTAGTAGGATTGGCAATTCCTACTATTGGTTTAAACAAACTCTTCATGTTTATGTATTAGCTGCTTATATCAGTAGATTTTATGATTAATGAATGATGAAATTTATTCCATTATTTCCTTGTAGTGGTTCAGTAGTTTTTTGTGGTTAGCGGTCACAAACTAAAAACGAGATATCCTTTTATACAATAGCATAATTTGTTACGAAACCTGAGTTCTCTTCCTTTTTATTGCTTTGAGTAAAGTTGTTGATGGCTTTGCTCAAACTCTTTACAGAGAGACATAGAGGTTATGATTTCATCTATAGAAACATTGAGTAGTGGATAACATAATACATCGGGCGAATGAGAAAATCAATCCATTTATCGTCCCACGTTACAATTATTTCGAGAAAAGGTTCTGTATGAAGCATGCCCTCAACTGAAATTGCCGGACACACTTCATTTTTGGTTTGCTGGTTGGGTTGAAGTGGACTGTATAAATGAAAAATAACATGATTAAATGAAAAATAAAATTCTATTGTTTATGTTACAATGGTGTGGTGGGTGGCCGAAAGGAAACATTATGATTAAATGGTTAGTAAAATTTTGAATGCTGGGCTATGGAATTGTAGATATAAAATTGAGGTGGTTGATGATGATTGCCAAGTGGTGGTGAATGTTAATTATTGGTAGGTTGACTTACTCCATGGTTCTTTCCTCCCTCTGCATCTCTAAGCCTCTCTCCTCTCTACTGCTGGGAACAACTCCAAGAGTTTTACTCACTCATGGTGGATTCCTGATGTCAGAGACAAAGAAAATGATGAACTGCTTCTCAGGACAAGATGGCTCTCTCACACTCTTCTCGGCTTGCTTCTCTTGCTACCAAGCGTTGGAGGAGGCAAGCTTTTGATGCTGGCCACATGGGCGCTACTGGTCCAAAGCCTTTCTGATTCACTTTTCCGTTGCCGTAGGCTACCGGAACAAGTTCAGTTTCTAATTTAGAAAGAATGGATCTCATATATAGAAGATGTGATTGCTGCTCGTCAATAAATTCATTTCGTATCATAAAATCAAGTTTTTTTTTTACCATTTATATTTCGTCAAGTATTTTTTATCGTATTGAGAAATGTATTGAAAGCTCTTTAATAATTTTCTATCTCAGTCAGCTTGGAAAACTTCGTCATAAATTGATGCTAACGTTCTTCAACGGGGCCAAATTTCAAATTCTGTATTTCTTGCTGAAAACTTATTATAACAAAGGTGGATGGTCTCTTCATTTACACATTCCTACCTCAAAAGCTATATAAATATATTTTGCAGCGTAGGCTGTCTTACTTTCAAGATTAAACTGATATAAGAATACAGAGCTAAAATTACGTCTCTCTGCGATTGTATTTGAAATTACTCAATATTAAAAAAGAGTAATGAATTAGTAAGGAATATAATAAATATTGACAGGAATATAATATTATTACTTCTAATTTAGTAAGAATTTACATTTTATGTGGAACTGTTTAAATTGCAATTAACTATATGATTTATTAATTAATTCAATTAATTAACTCTATGATTGGATAGGATATAAATAATAACTGAATAAAAGAGATATCAATTCCGATCATACCTGATGAGGAATTACAAATGTCTAGAACCACAGCCTGAATGGATATTGTGCTGTCAGGCAATAAACTTTATGACACATTTTCCAATTGACTCTAATTGATTGACATCTCAGTTTATAGAACATGAATGCCTTTTCATTGCAAACGTTCTTACGTTTTTATTTAAGTATTATTAGATTTTCATTTCTTAATATAATATTATCCCATATAATATTGGTGACTAAAGATCGATTGCTAACACAAGTAAAACTATATTTATAGGGCTAATTTTTTGAAAAATTAGGTATAATTGGAAGTAAGTTCTTATAATTTAAACTAATAATAAAAATATTCTCACTTACTCAGTCCCGTTTGATAAATCTTACATATCATAAGCTAAGAATAATTCTTTGATTTTATTTTTTTTATACCAACAAACGACCCCAACATACCACATACAAGAGCCAAAAAGAATTACCAGGAGTTTGCTTAAAAGGATTTATAGCTCTAAGGAAAACTGGATAGAATGACAATGGCCCTATAATTATTTTTTTAAATAGTCTTATTAAATGAAACGTCTTTATAACGGTCACTCACGGCGAAGATTATTTTTTCCATTAGATGGAGGTTTCCGTTGGGAAGAGGTGTGGCGTGAGTTTGTACATTCATATTGTATTACTGTGTTCATTAGAGCAGTGAAAAGTACTGTTGGAGAATACAATTGATTTGTATTACGCGTCCGAACTGGAGGTGTTACTTTATAGAGGGGTTCGACTATATTAAATTAGTACATTGTTGGCCCGTACCTTGATAATATTTTCTGTTAAACCCGAAACACGAGGAAGATAAAGATCTTCGGCTTGATCTACAGAACTTAAAAATGGGTAGAAAAGGTGTCATGGATACATATAGAATTTTAAGTAAATGTAAATGGCGAATAATAAAATTAACATAATAATGTATGTAAGTAGTGTCTAAAATAATGAAAAACAATTTAAATCAACATAATAAAATGTATGAAAGAAAAATGAAATATATGATACAATGGGCAAGAATGTTATATACATGAGTAAAACAATTTTACACAATTTATAAAAAATAAATAAATAAATGTGGGGGAAAAATTATGAAAAGGAAGGAATAAGGGAGATGAAATATGGAGAATGGGAAATAAAGATAGTAACAGCAGTTTCGATTTGTATTCTATGTGTTTAGAATTGTTTTTATATATTTAGCTACTTAGTAATTAAACATTCATTAGATAATAATTTTCTATTATTTTTCGAATCAAACTGGAATTATTCTATCTAGGTTTAAAACTGTTAAATGTACTATACACAAATATTGATTGAATAAATGAAGAAAAAGGTATAAAAACGATTAACCCAATTAGAAAATGTATTTTCAAAATACTCTTTCCTCCTCTATCTCAAATTGCTTCTGAATATGATTTGAAATTTCGTAGAATGGTTACAGAAATATAGAAATATTCAGAGTGGTTCATCCCTACCAGCAGCTTGGTGCAATTTTCAAATAAAATGTTCTAAAATAATAGAACCCAGTACCATTTCTATTCACTTGATTTTTTCTAGGAAGTAGATACATTTCCAGAAATCTGAAAAGAAAAAAAAACATTAGTTTATTATCCATCTATAATGAATTTTTATTTTAAATATATTTTTTTAAAATTTAGTTCACACAAGTTGACTTTAATTTAGTTATTAAAAGGGGGGAGTAGAAGCTAAGAAAGCATAAAGCTGAGCGAGGATATATTTGTTTTAATGTTTCCGATTCGGTGAACTGTAAGTTGGGGCTCCAGTTTTTCCCTAAGCTTTAATTAAGCTAACGAAACATATGTGCTGACCCTTTGTAAATAAATACCAGTCCGTATTAACAAATTTTAATTAATTAGACCTGGCTTTATACTAGACTCAGTAAAATTTGTATATAGATAGAATTTAGTGTCTTCTGCCGATTCACTAATTAATATCCTTTCTAGTTCTTCGTTTTTCTGATACACAATGACTTTATCTGTCTATTTTAGTCTGATTAATTGTATGATATTAATTAATTTGATTATTCTATACAAAACTTTACTGGACTAGATACCCAACAGATGTAACATATTATACTAAATTGACAAACAAACTTAAAATATTCAAAACGCAAAATTTATCTAACTCAACTGAAAACCTCACGACTACTGAAAATCTTTATGGACGACTACTAAGAAGCTTCTGAACTGTTTTGTGAATTTTAATCACCCACTTCTTACTGAAGCTCAAACAATATCGGATGAAGAAAAATTTAAATATTCGGTCAGCACCTTTTTAAAAACTTTGAGCCACACCCTGACATCCTTAATTAAACCTTGAATACATTGAAGAAGAATTGAATAACCCACTCCAAATGACCCTGCCACCTAAAGAATTTCATCCTTCTGAAATATTCAACATCATCCAGAAGTTACCTTACTGCAAACCTCCTGGTTATGGCCTAATTACATCCCATATTCTATAACATCTTCCTCGAAAATCTGTTCTATTCCTTAGCTACATCTACAATGCTGTACTCAGATCCACTTATTTTCCTGACCCATGAAAATCATCCATAATCAAAATGATGGTCCAAACCTCGAAAGCCACCAGATCATCCACCCTCCTACTGTCCTATCTCTCTGTTACTTATCATGAGTAGCAAAATCCATGATGAGAAACTCATCTTAAAACGCCTGCACCTAGGTTCCAATCACATATTCCAGATTACCAGATTGGATTCCCACTCAACTATCCAGCAATGCCGAAGTGTGGTTGATGTTGTCTCGTCTTCATTGGAGCGCGGAATGTACTGCTTGGGATTCTTTCTTGATGAATAACAGGCTTTTGATCGAGTCTGGCACTCATGACTGCTATACAAGATCCGTAAATTCCTACCCCCTACATATTTTCTCATTATCCGTTCTCATCTCTCCGACATGTTGCTTAAAGTAAATTACAACGGCGCTTATTCATCCCTATTTACTCTGTCTGCTGGTGTACCTCAGGGTAGTATCCTTGGTCGTATCCTTTATACAGTTTTTACATCTGACATCCCAAACCATCCTAACACTATTCTCACCACGTATGCCAATGAATCATATCTATTATCATTAATAAGGATCCTTCCATTGTTTCCCAAACCCTCCTAGGCGACTGAAAAGAAGATGGCCTCGAGATCTTCTCCTCTAGGAATTTTTTTGGAGTTCTATCAATTGGTAGATTCTGCAGATGTTTGTATCATGTCATAATATCACTTACAGCAAATTTACTTGATGTATATATATTTATAGTCCTAAATAACAATAAATAAATTATTAAAAAAAAATATTCATTAGTTGGCGGGCCTACTTCTAAACTGGTTCTTATTAAGGTATCCAATTGCCCAACCTTCATTGAATTAAATAATATAATAGTACTCATCGGACGCCGTGGTTGATTACCATTAATAAAAAGCAAAGTGAAACGTCCAGACACCACACAATTCACGCAGACAAAGTCTGGCAACAAAATTAGAACTACTCAATGGGGACTGGCAAGCTGATTTTAAATCGTAGATTGTTGCTAGGTGATGCCAAACAAATAATTCGGTTATTGTACTCTTTATTAAATTGCTTTATATTACTTTATTTGAATTAATATATTATGCTTTTGCATAATATATTAATTATATTGCTTTATTTAAATATTACAATACAAAGTATAAATACATTTTTTCCTAATTTTTTTAAATAAAAATTTCCTTTTAAAGAAAACAATACAAATAAAAATTATATTAAATACGACTATTTACAGTTTAAATTGTTGAACTTGACGTAAACAACGTTATTATTCAGTAGCATATTATTAGCTGTAGTGAAATGTCGTTATATGAAACTTTGATACTTGAAATAATATTCATTTATAATTTAGGCTAATATCGATAATTTGAAATTTTATAATTCGATTTCGGAATTAATGGTTATTATTAGCTTGTGTTAATGGAATTTCCTGGAATTAATATTAACTCATATTTTGAAAAAAATGTTGAGTAATTGTTTGCTAAAATAGTTTGGAACCAACTTTCCAATGCAGACTACGAGTAAATAACCATAATAGGCCATACGTACCTCTGTGAAGTGTATGGTCCGTGTCTTCAACTATAGAAATGTTTCTTAAAATTATTGAGAACTCTAATAATCTTAAAGATACAACCAGAACTCGAAGAAATTTCAATTGCCACCACAACTCGGTTTAAAAAATGACGATTACACATTTTTTTTTTCTTTTATTAGGAGATCTTTATTAATCAACATCTAAAGTTTATAGCAAAAGAGTTATAGGGTGTCAAAGTTGCACAAAAGGTATTTTAATTTGTATTTTTCGAGGCTTAAAAAACAGAAATTTTTTTGTTAGCAATTGAAAACCGGAAAAATCTTAGGTTACCAAAAGTCTAATGAATTCACAAATATTTGAGGATGGGGGAGTGGAACTGTACAGAGGTGTCGTATCTAAACGCTTGTAATTTATCGTACTACAATTCTTTGAAATGTTAAATTAAATATAAAATGATATTTGCAGAAATTTGAAAATGAACAGATTGATGCTTTTATATGATTTAAGATGAAGTGACATATTTGAATTTACAGCGATTATCTGAAATGTAATGGAAAAAACTACACACCAATAGTAAATTTAGCAAAAGCTGCACGACCAAGTTGTGTTCCACAGTGTGAAGATAACAGCATGAAACTCAGAAGTAGGATACTGAACGATAGTTCATCATTCTTTACTTTGGTTGTTGGAAAATACTTAGGATGTACTTTTAGAGAAAGTGTGCCTTATCGATTCACCATTACGAAACTGTAACTTCATCACAAACAACCGAAAAAATAGAAGAATCAAAACTTGATATTCCAGTTTAGATTACTTTCATATCTTGTTATAGTTGTTCGATTCTAGAAATATTTGAACTTAAAACTAAAAAGATGCCTTTATGGAATTTTTTCTAAATATTTAAAGTTTCTGGGCACTGATACTTAAATTGGAATATATTGTCTGGACTACTTTAGTATAATTATGAAAACTTGGCCGAAGACTAGGGCACGTAGGAGTCTGTCTACTCTAGTCTCAATTTATGGCCCAAGTTTTATCCTCTAGTTTCATAATCATAGCCAGAGAGTTAACCGTTCCAAACCTAGACATTAGTTGAGGTCAATTAAGTTTACAGTTTGGTCATTTAGTTTCAATCTATATCGAAAGAAATCCTGGATCTTTAAATGAAGGTGTACCCAAAACATCACAAAAGGTTAAATATGAATAATTCTTTAGAGTAATATTGTTTCAAGAAATGATAAATAAAAGTTCCCTAAATTCAATAACAAAATTATTACTATCGGTTCAAACAAAATCTTCTCACTTACGTTTCGGATGACCCCTGTAGTATTTGTGATACGTTTGTTATCCGTCTCAACTACCTTTCGCATAAATTTAAATTCACTAAGATGCTATTATCTCTCTTATATCTACACTAGTAAGATTGAAAGAGTCTAGTGTGATGATAACAGTTAACAAGACTAGAAAAATATCCCCAAATTCGCACTGTCTCACACATGTTGAGTATTTTTTCTCCAATTTGTCGCTTTTCAGCTCTAGCATCATTTTTTTTTTTTGTTTCGTTGTCCTATTTTTTATTGTAATTGAGTGACAATTTCAATTATTAATGAATTTTCTTTGAGTAATTTAATATAACACTTGGATATTTACGTAACTAGCGACCATTTCTGAAAGTTATTCATTCTGCTTGCTTAGTTTCGGCTTCATTGATCACCTTACTACAAGAAATGTTTTGCAGTTAATTGGTTGCTATTTTATTTGAAATTCTCCATGAATTCCGTAAACGGTGATATAAGTTGAACTAATTGAAATTGTTCAGGTAAAATAATGATTTTTGGATTTTTATGGGAAAAAGGTATTCTTGGACAACCCTTCAAGGATCATAAATTGGCATCGGAATGAGTTAAGAATGTGAGTTTGATGCACTCACGCAACTATATTGTAGGTAAAGTTTTCTCTCCCTTAATTATTGCACAATATAATTAGTGTACCGCATGATTAAGTCACGGCTTAGAAATATTTAGATGGAAATTTATTCAACCCAGTTATTTTAGTATGTTTTAATTTAGAAAAGAAATCAACTTATTTAGAACCCAAAAATATCATTTGTGATACATAATCAAGATTCAAGTTCTTCAAGACATCAAATTCTTATTTTCTTCCTTCAGATACCTTCAATTGATTGATACCAGTGAATCCAATTTTCTAAATTATCAATTGGATTAGCATTTTACTATTGTTAAAAAACAATGAATATGGAAAGAAATAGAAAAATTCGTAATTTATAGCTCACCAACTGGAGAGATTTCACTTTGTGCTCACAAAGATGCGTTGATAAAAAATAGATCGGTATTACAAAACTCAGTACTGCCATTAAGTATGCATATTATTATTTTTTTCTAAAAAAAACCCCTTTCGTAAAGTGATAAAATCAAAACATGCTTAAAAAAGCGTGTAGGGTTCAATATTTGGATATAAGAAAGTCCTGTCTTGGCCCATGATTAAACAAGGGGTTCAATCAATCTGAGTCGATTCCATTCCTTATTTATTCATAATTAGAGCAACAACCTATTTAGGGACTCTGGACTTTGTCCTTAACTTTGGACTTAAGTGAAGCACGTAATCAACAGATTTCCCGGAGTCAGGTAGGCTGAAGGAACTGTCTCATATGCCCTGATATCCTCCATCCGGGTCTTCCTACCTTATCAGTCTCGAGCAACCTTATCACGGCCGGAGCCGTTTCCCGTCTCCACTGATGATGACATACCAGACCAAACCATGTTGACCCTACCTTCCCCACGTGCACTCATGAGGGTTGGACCTATACTTCATTCCATTACGATGCAGAGAAGACAACATTACAAGTGATGATGGTCTATAACTTTGGTTTGTCCTTCTTCATACCCAGAAGCGATTTAATCTCTTTTTCCTAGTTTTTCTTTTTATTTATTTTTACTCAAAAACAACAACTGAATGCAGTTTTCGAATTTTGGAGGGTTATCCTAAAATATCTATAGGTTGTAAATAAAATTTACATAGAACGATTATTGTTAATTATGTGGTACAAGAGAGCACTAGAGAAATCAGGTAAAATGACAATTTTCTGAGATTGTAAATATGTGTAAATCGGCAGGTGTTAAGTGTTTAGTTCTGGAGCACTTTTACTTACCTTACAGGCAGATCCTTTCTTCTACTCTTTTTGAAATATTTAAAAAATGATTCAATTATTAATTTATTAAATAATAGGATATCTTTATTTTTTCTATTTATGGCGGACCTGTGATTTGTTTTACTAATTAGTAATCATGAACTTCAAGAGGAAAATATTCAATTGTGATATTACAGTTATCCCTTCTTTCCTTTGAGTTTCATAAATCAAACTAATTAGAATAGACACTTGTTAAATATTTGTATCACCGTGACCGCTGTCAGGATTGGTCATAAATTGCACCGAGATTCCAATACTGATTAGTCAGTTTGGAAAGCGCATGCAATTGGACTCAGCCATATGATGCTCCTTTCATGACTCTCTTAATGCCCTTGTGAATCCGATTACAAGATATACCATCCGCGGGTGCATAATTTAGCAGATGTTATCTCCAGAGTAATGTATGGTTTGATTTTGGTCATTTATTCCCCAGTCTTTCGGGTAAGGTATCGGTTGAAATTAGCCTGGGATCGGGTGGGTTCAACGAAACAGCCGACATTCCTCCGCTGGTAGAGCGTTGTAAAGTTTGAATATACGCGGTGAAAAGAAGCAGGTTTGGTTTCGGTTGTCTTTTTCTCTCCATATTTAGGGTGGCGAGGGAGGTGGCTTGTCGCAAATGGAAGTCGCCCACAGCCGGTCCGCCTGTCTCTTGTAAATGGCTGTCTTTATCGCTTATGCACATCCTGTCACTGCAAATTTGATAAAACTTTGGAATGCTGCATTCGGAAAACGGGCTTGTTGAACTGATATAGAAGGAATCCTATCGCATTGTGTTTTAATTCATTTGGTTTTTATATAATGCTCTGATATTACCTAACTGATGTTGTATGTTTAATTCGACTCACAAATTGCATGAGCTAGAGAAGAAAACATGATGATTTTTCCATAGAATAAAGACACCAAAAACGGACCCTTTAAAATCTATATTTAGACTTAGATTGTGACTAAAGATCAACCTAATTTACCTACTTTCAACCACGATTTTATCTGTATTAGACCCGTTTATCCATTGCAACCTCAGGTTCATGTGTTATTTTACATGCTTGGTTAATTGAAACTGGTTTTTGTTTTATATATTTACCTGAACATTTTCAGTTTTAAGCCATTCTGAAATCATTGTATTCGTTTTGAAGCTTGTAGATTTCAAAGTCATTTATATCAAATTATAAAATAAAATTGAAAATTAAAGAATACCTGGTACTTTTACAAAAAAAAAAAAGAAAGAATTAAACTAGAAATATAAACATATCTGTTACTGGGTCCATGGCTTGTCATTGATGTTAATGATTTTTTCAATAAGTAGATCACGTCAAAACTAAATATGCCGTATAAGTCCTAATTCAATTCTTTTAGATTGAAGTCTACTCTTTGGATGATTAACCATAATTTTAGAGCTGATTATTGTTTTACAGATCCTTTTGAACTCAGATTTCTCCTTTAACATTCAAGATTTTATTTAATCGAATTCAAGATTACAAACCCAGCACATTCATTTCAGTTACCGCAAATATTCATCACCAAAAATCATAATAGTGAGAGTATTCTGAATCAAATAAACCAGGCGACCTTTCGACTTACTGCTTTCTGCTTTTGCCTACCTCCTTGTTTCACAAAAAAATTAATACGATCTTCTTAGGAATTTTACTGAATTTGAAGCCAATCCTAACGACTCTAAGTACAGCTTGTTGATTGAGAAATGCACACCTTTTTGTGAAATTTTGATTTTAATTCAAATATTACATGTTTTTAGTTGTATTGCAGCATTTTTCTTTCAAATGATATTTGTGAATCGTTCATGTTCGGGAGCTTCAATATAACCCAGAGCAGACAATATGTGCCGAAAGAATTTTATTGACCTTGATGGGATAATTCCCTTTCAACTGATTCCGGAGGTCATAAAAACATCTATTCGCTGCTGACATCCTGTTTTTGATTACAGCACACTATAATTTTTGGTGTTATAAAGTTTCCGAACCATCTTTTTTTTTGCTATGAATAATTTTTCGGTTTTATTTACGACCACGTAAATTTTAAATAAGTTAAAAAAAATAAAATAATGTTAATTAATAGTTTATTTTTAATAAATTAGAAAATAATTTTTCCTTAATCTCGGAAATGAAGTCCTTCATTATTTAAGGCCTGCTTTAGAAACGTATACCTATACCACTCTCCTTTTCCATGGGCTTTGAAATTGTATTCTTCATCTTGCTCATTCCTCTTCTTCTCATCCAGCGTACTTTTAACATGCTTCGGAATACTACGTCTCTTGTTTGTGAATAATATGACATCTCATTATTTTCTTTTTGAGACCGAGTGATGGTTTTTTTTTTTTTCTCGGAAAAATGAAGAGCTATTTCTTGATATTATTGTTGCGATCGCTCAGCCTGTATGTTATCAGCTCATTCTTTTTGTTTCTTGTATATTATGTAATTCAAGTATTCCCTGGGATTGATTGTTGGTGGACATTACCAGAATTACTTGTAATTTGCTGGAGTGGACTGTATTTCAAATAAATTATTATTATAATGAATAAAATAAAATAAACCTCTATTATTTAAATCTTTAGTAACATTTGCCAAAAGGGTTACAATATAATAATTAGAATTTGGATTACTGCTATATTTACAAGGAATTATGGTAGGGATTATAGGTTACTTGTTTGTATGTTAGGGTGGAAGATGAATTTCTCTTCTGTTCTTTTCTTCTCATCTTGCCACCGCTGCCTCTCTTGCTTCAGTGTGGTAAAGTTCTACTCACTCATGTCTATTTATAGAAATTGGCTTTCTCAAAATGTGCTAGCTCTTTTTTCACCTGTACAGGTCATTCTGGATACAAAACAACTCTTCTCAGCTTCCGTATGTTGTCACTAGAGGACAACATTTTCAAGTCACATCATAAATGCCTTGAGGGGGCATCCCAAAACACACATCTTCCTTTTAATTTTACCTAATTATCGTCTGGTTAATCATGTTCATTAATGACCTGCTATTTGAGATTACAATCATATCAAATGTAGAAATACTATCTAGTAAACTTATATTCTAATTTTAAATTAATGTGTATGCATATTTTTTCAAACACTGCTCTGCTCGTTATCAGAAAATGTTTTAAAAGTAAGATACCTCTTGTCATAGGTATTCGGCTGCGGGGCGAGAACGAAGGTTTCCCTCTTATTGCTTTTGGTATTATGACCTCTCCTTGAGAGATTATGACGCCGTCACCGTACATCAACCACTATTGAACTACGAGAAAACAAATCATTTATATAAGAAACTATTTTTAACCTCAATACACATACATTATTTATTCGATTTACGTTTACAATATAATTGAAGTTTAAATTTATTAAATAGCTAAATTGTAAAGTTATTATATGTTTTCTTGTAATAATAACTCCTACAAAGACAAGCTTTGAATTTTTCATATGTTGTTATTATACTTTAGACATACTAAATGTCTAGAGAAATTTACGTGTGCGAAATGCGGTTTTTGGTCCCTAATTTGAATTTTTTAACGTAAACAAATTTTTTATGATATCAATTTACAGAATTTCTTTTGTTTTTTGCAATTTGAGTGCTATCAGAAATCTGTATACCTAATAGTTTCTGAAATAATGAAATTCACAAAATTTTATAATAAAAAAAAAAGGTTTTTGAAAAATTAAAAGTAACGAGCTCTATTCGGATTTAGTTAATTCATCTATTTAAAAATATATACATTAACTATTCTTTTTTTTCAAAGCTTTGAATATTGAAAGAACTGAATGAAAAATGTGACATACAGTTCAAATGGAAGCTACTTAAATGCACTATTAACTAAATCATAAAGTTTAATTTTGTAGGAGTAGCAGTTTCCTAGATGTTTTGCAGAATCTATAAATAAAACTTTTATTTCTCGTAAAATATATGAAATGCAATTTTTTATATTTTATGGTATGGATAAAAATGTTCATATGAATTCAAATACTAGATAACGAAAGACATATGCACATATCGATAGTATTTCAAGAAGATACCGAGTGCGAAGTAAAATATTCAAATCCCTTCTTGGTAGGAATTTGTTATCAGTTAAGTTGTTGTTGTCTGTCTCGATTTTCCCCCTAATATTTGCTGTATGATTCATAGTTTATTTCTTAATTACGTAACAAAAACCATTAATTTGTTTTTAGAGAGATAAGCCACGCCACATAAAAAAAAATATGTGTATACACTACTCAAACGACACATGGTAGCAGTTGTATTAGAACTGATATTGGCAGATCAGAGGGCACTTGCCCACGGATCCCAATAACTGGAGGAGTCAACAGAGAAAGTATGAGACAATTAGAGACCGCTACCCCTCCATGAGTCACTACCCCCACCACCTCCCTCCCCTCCTTCCGATAACTACTGCTCTGCCTGTTTAGTGTAGTGCGTTTGTGTCCCAAAATCGGTTCTTTCAATGTGGATTTACATATTCAGGTATATAATCATTAATTACGTAGTGCTAACGATGTATTTTTATTTTTATTTCTATGATATTTTGAATTTCTTCTCGGCTAACATTGACATATGAGTCACAAGGTGCTTTGTATATTGTAAAATATATACCTGATTCATTAAAAGTATATTGAATACATCGTGCTTCAAAATTGTTATATATTACGATATATTAGGATTGTGTTGTCAGGACTGTTAGCGAACCCTACAACTACCGTTGCATTCTCGACAGGTGTCATTTGCTGCTGACGATATCTATTATATGCACCTGTGTTTAGTGATTAAGTCTTTTTAAAATAGTGTATCTTTCACATGCAAAGTCTTGTTGGATTAATTAATTTTTTATTGCAGCACACTTTAATGTGAATGTAACGAAATGCAACCTTGAGGATACAAAACCAATATTTAACCTTCATTCCTTTCATTACGGAATGTGATATCTGGAAGAAATCGCTTACCAAATTCCTTATCAATAGTTGTATAATAAATACATGCTCTCGCTCGTTATATCCTATACTACATTATAAGTAATTTTCAAATTATCCATAGTATTCTGGAATTGAAGTACATACAAGAATTGAATTTGGTTAAAAAACATCTATATGTTTATATACACTTACCCTCAACATGATTATGACATTTGTTAATATCGTTTGGATTGCTTATTTATACACCTGCCTTAAAAAAAAAAAAAATTATGGAAGATTATTGGAACACTAGTTTGACAAAAATATCAACAAAACTGCAAATTGGCACTTTATCTATGCTTCAAATTAGGTTTATATCCCTCCTTCCCCAAGTATATTATTAAAGAATAAGGTTCGTAACCTACAAAAAAGGGGGAAAACCTAAGAAGATCCTTAAAAACAATTCCTACACATACTAATGTAATTATTGGTTTAATTAGCAGTAATAGCCATTGAAATTTTTTAAATGCATAAAAATAAGAGTCATTATAATTTATATAATGCTTTAGACACCTATTAGGAAAGGTTAGTTGTACGAAACGTAGAGTTCGCATGTTTCTATGGCTGCGAACGTAAACAGACTGTCCGCCGACACTCTTCAAAATGACTCAGTTACAAAACGTCAGTCATGAGCTGTTGGAAAATCAGATTCGTAAGTTTTGTGTTTGTTTTCTTTTCAGCTATTTATTCGAAATGTTTGCTGATAGTAAGAGGATTTATAGAATGTTCTATGTCATCAGTAAGTTGAGGATTACCTTATTTGTTTAATAACATTTTCCTTTAAAGGTAAATAAATATACGTGTTTTGAAATGACCTTTGAATTTACCTTAAAATCAAAAACAGCTTAGAAATATCTATCGTTTTCACCTATATATTTCAGGATAAATAAGTTGTTTACAACATGCTTAGAATTATTTAAACTACTCTAAAATCGGTTGGTTTGCTAATTATCAACGTACTATCAGTCAATTAGTATCCATAAAACTATTGCCATGTTTTGCTTTGTCGGTAATGTATAAAGTCTTAAATATTAATAAAGATAATTTAAAAAATTGGAAAAAAGGATTTTTTTTTTTGTGAACCAAGGTTCTGCTCGATGTTTTTGTTTTATGTATTTGTTTATAGAACAACATTAGCAAATCTAATTATTGCTTACCCAAATTTGCTTGCAATGCTGTGGCATTATTAGCCATATTTTTTTTTTCATTTTTCCTAATAATTTAAAATATAAAATAGTCCCAAATTATGTTTGAAGAACCATTACTATCAAAGATAGTATTTTCAATTTATTTGGCATATTTCAAATAGTAATAT
>NW_027115892.1:2090224-2096633 GCF_000696795.3 Halyomorpha halys
TGTATCATCAATTATCTTTATATGAATCTATGAACATGATTCAGTTTACAAACAGATCGAAGTGTGAGCAATAGAAAAACCCCTCCGTGGTCGATTTATTTAAAATATTAATAGAGTTAATTAACTGATGGCTGAAATAGTATATATCATTGACATCATTCACAAGCTTAATTTAATTACAAAAGCAAATTATACAAAAAGAATGTTTATATTTCCTCTCCATTTATTTTTTACTAACAATTAGGAATAATTAAAAATAGAAACACTAATCTCTTTAATTTCATTAACTATTTGGATATAAACTTCATAAATATGTAAATTGTTAAATGATTTTTTAGCCTTCTCCACATCTAATGTCTTTGAAACATATGACCTGTTAAGGACAGCGCTTTCGCAATAAAAAAATCTATTTTTCAATTCTTTATTTTTGACTAAATTCTGGAAGTTATTGGACAAACTTTTAATTTTCTTAATTGAAATAATCAATTATCGATATTTCAGAAGAAATACATGTAGTCTATTTCTCAAATCTCTTTTTTCCTCTAGATTCTTACCCAATATTATTAAATATACTCTTATATTAATTAATTGTTTTTAATCCTATTCATTATTATCTAACATTTCATGCTCCAGTTAGTATTCTACGTTTTGAAGAGAATAAAATTGAAAATGGATGATGAAATAAATAATATTTGAAGTTTTTTTTTTCTTTCAGAATTGAATCATCTTTCAAAATAATTTTTTTTATAATTATGAGAGATAGTTGACCGTGGATGATGAATGAGGAGAAGATGGTTGGGGGTGCGGTAAATGAAAAACACAAATAAGTACGATTAACTTATTTTAAAGTGCCAACGTTTCGGCTAGAGTTTCTAGCCTTCTTCAGGACTGTTCGCTGGAAGATCAAACGCCTATATTTTATGATATAAAAAAAAAATATTATTACCATCATTAAAAAATTTCCTTTCATTTATCATCTTGCATTCTCACCTTGCATTTTAAGAAAAGAAAACTAAATAAATGGTAAACGGCCCCAAAATGTTTCAATTGAGTTCACCAAAAAATACCTATTTCTCACCAGAGGGAAATAAAGTAAATAGTTTTGCAAATAAATAACCTTGGTCTTTTTTTCTTATTAATTACTAATAAAAATGTGAATTAAGTACTGAGATAATACTGAGATCGGTAAAACAAAACATAACAATTGCATTCATGACTATTTCTGTTAAGAACTGATAGATCACATCTAAATCTAGATCTAAAATTAAATTATCTATCAGCATACTTTTTTTTATTTTGTAATAAATTTAACTCCATTAGATAATTATTTAGGTACATTACACTTACGTAATATGGTGTTTATTACAATTTTACCTATTAGAAGAGCTAAATCAATGGAATTTCTTCTTTTATACAAAGCAGATCATCCGCCTCTTCCTTACCGGCGATGACTAGGACGTAAAAACGTTGATCTACTGAAAAGACCAACCTATCACAAAAATAATTGTTAAAACAAATCATATAATATCTTAAGAAGTAACATTTATACTAAAACAGTGTTTTTCATTTCTTTATTAAAATTCCAGAAATCCTCCCAATTTAATAAAATTACATTTATATAAACATAAACTTATGTTGGAGGATTTTTATTTTATTTTTTATTATTATTGTTTCATTAAATTAATCATCATTTATTGCAACTATCTGCTCTCAGCTGGCCCTTAACTATGGTACAGTGGGCTAGGATCTATTAACATCCATGTATATACCTGTTGTATTTTTAAATGAATTACACCCTAAAATTAACTTTCAATAATATCCTACCCATTTCTCATTCTCTTTAAAATACAAATTATCTTGGCCTAGACACGTATAATTCTTGCTTAACAGATCCAGATTTCATTTTTTTTTTTTAACTAAAGTTAAGTGACATTAGCTGAAAATTAATTAAATATAATTTTATTCAATATTTTGATGTTTATTTAATATCAATTAGTTATAATTTTTCAGCTGAGGATTTAAGATTTACATAACAAATTTGGTATATTTATAAATAAATAAATACATATAATATATCTACTTGATATTTTCATTAATGAATAAAATTATTTTTGATTTCACAAAATATATTTTATAACAATAATGGTTAGATAACCAATTGAAAGCTTGTGGATTGTATAACATAATTGCGATTCTTTGACTGTAGAACCCGTGATAATTATTGAAATAAGAGAAATAGTTGTACCTTTTATTTATTTCTCACTTCCACAGTGTTGATTGGGACTGATCTAATTGGTATCAATTATGTCTTGATAGGATAGTAAATGAAGGGTTTCGATAGCATCTATAGTATACTATTTAATGGAATTCATTTTTAAAAACTACACTTAAAATATAAATATAAAGGGAAATTTCAAGAAAGGCTTCCAATTAGGATTGAAAAATTTATTTACCATTAGCATTATAATGTAAGGTTTTTGATAAAATATTGTATATATTTTTCTTCTATATTTCAATTATGATTTTAAATAATAAAAAAAACTATAATACATTTTGTTTTATTTATGTGGCGTACTAGAGATAATTACTTAGTGGGACCTCCTTAGAGTTTTTTTTATGAAATTTATTATTTCTGAAGGAGTCCTCTTGGCCATCTTCTTTTCAACGATTAATAATGGTCGTTCAGCATGTATACTACATCAATGCCTTATACAAGTAATTGTAATATGACATATAGTCAATTTTTTGAAGACTGTAGGTATTTGTTAAGTTATCAAATATCAAAATGGTCATTCTCTATTAATTTTTTTCATATATAAAAATGTATATAATATTTGAAAAAAAAGAAATTAAAGTGCCATTAAAAAAGTATGCGTTGGTTTACTTCTATGAAAGGAAGAAACATAATTCTTTAGATATTGTTTTTATTCATTTTATATAAAAGGAATCTTTACTTAATTTTTCTTTTCATTACATTTACCTATAATTGTGAGATAGGAATAAATAAGCATTACCTTCAATTTTTTTTTATAATTTTACTAAATCTTATTCGACTTTCAAAGGTTGCTGCTGAACGATGATACGAAAAAATTTTTTAAAAGAATGTATTTTTTTCTACTCATGCTTGATTTATTAAAGATTTTTGTTGCTTTTAAAAATATCTAGTTTTCCTGCTTTGAGAGAAAAATATTAATTTATTGATGTTTTGGGAATTTCTTTTTATATTTTCTTCAAAAAACCAAAGAACACAATGTTGAAATTTGTAGTCAATACCCCGTAAAACATGAATGAGCAAATTTTCAGAACTTATTTAAAACTATTGTGGTAAAAGTATCTGGAATAAACAAATGCTCATTTAGTTATAATTTTAAATTATCTTATAAGTCATTTTATATCAATAAACTGTCATTTCTAACTGATTTATAATAAAATTTTAATGGAATCAATTGGAAAAATGATTTTATAAAAATAAAAAAAATATTTCTGGCAACAATTTGTTTACTTTGCATATTTATTTTTCTGATTAATAAATAATCTTATTCATTTACTTTGTTTTATCTATATATTTTGTTTTATCTTATATATTACCTAATTCATATATTGCACAGCACCTTCCGCCATTCCTGTCATCATATATTATTTTAAATATGGAATTAATTACTTCCAAAAAAATTAATATTTAGTTATTAGTTATTAGTTAGGCTTAGTATGCCAAGGAATCGTATTTTTGATCATAAAAATACTTATGTTATTAAAATATTCTAGATTTTGCGTGAAATATATCAATCATCAATGTTGCATTTTTAAATTCATTTCCCTTATAAATTGTCTCATAATAATTATTAATATCTTTCTATATTTTTTTTCAGAACTTAACTATTTGTAATTTAGTTAAATTTATTTATATAAACCATTTCACAATTTTCTTTAAATAATAATTAAAATTTCATTTTTAGTATTTTGTAAAAAATATTGTTTTAATCGAAAATTTATTAAAATGGTAATTCATTATCAGAAACAAATGTAAAAAGTCCAAAAAAATAAGCAAGTAAATTTTAACCTTAAATTTCATGTCTTTTATTTCAAAATACAAATATTTGTGGACAGTAATAATTGACCAATTCATGACAGATAAATTGAGCTGGTGAACACAAATAAAGATTGAAGATTCATGTTGTAATTTGAGATATTATTTTTTCTTCTCACAAATAATTCAATCTTCCTATTGAAAGCACATTCCACAATTCTTTTTCGAGAAAAAATACTCCCACGAGATACTGTTCTTCAGAGATTTCACTGCTTATTATATATTTAAGACTGCTCTCAAAATATTCGAAATATCTGTCTCGTTTGACGGCTCCTTCCCGGGTCTACCAATGTAAAGGTGAGTCATCCAACTCTCACGAGTTCATTTCTTCAGCGTGCGTGCAACTCCGTTCTGGGAACGGGCTCTCACTTGCAAGGAAGTTGAAGATCTTGTAGTAATGTCCTGGGGAGTATCCTTGTATATATGAAGTATAAATAATAACTCACTAAGATTTATGATTTGTTAGACATTATGTATATTTGGCATAATAATAGGTGATTTTTACGTTAATGCAAAATAAAACTATCAGAATAAATAAGTTATACGTGCTTGTTTCAAAAAATATTTATTATTTGTATTACTTTGTTTCCTGATTTTTTTTCAGGGTTTGTTATTCTCTTGTTTTCCTTTTCTTTAAAGGTGCGATTTCTCTTTTTAATGGTGAATAGAAACGGTTCCGTTCCACTGAATAAGGAATTCCGGGATAAACCCATTGACACATCAATCCGTACTATTGGCTGTTATGGTCACCTAATGCTTTCAATATTCATGAATTTTAATATATAATATCATTATATAAGGTGTTAATATAATATAGAATTAAAGGGTTAAATTTACCTTTATTGTAAAAGGTGTGAACTTCAACAAATCAGCTGTTATTCATCGTCTAAGTGCTTTCATTATTATAATCAGTTTTTTGGTTTATTTTTTTAATTGCTTTATTGTTTTTGGCTGAGAATAGGATCTACTAGCATTACCATTCTCCATTTATTAACCAAAGTAGATTCCGTATCCTTTCAAAATGAAGAAGAGTAATACTGGATTCGCAATAGCCTACATCCGTCAAAATGAAGATTTAATAAATTTTTCACTATCAATGAAAATATATCAGGAGAAAATTTTTAATATGATTACCTCTATTTGAAAAATAAATTAAATCAAATATGTAAAAATCTCTGAAAATATTAAATTATTATCAGTCTATCTTTGGATTCACTATCATTGGATCTTTAGTCCAAATTCTTTTCTTTTTTGTTATTGTATGTTTTAATCTATTTTCCTTTTTTTTTTTATTGTTAACTTTTTAACTTAGTTAGCAATATGTTTATATATTTCGGAATCTGGAACGTTCCTGGAAGTGTTTCATCTTGTTATATTAATTAGTATCAATGACTATTTCATTAAAAAACACCCAAAAAAAACTCCCGAACAACCAATTTGTTGATTTCGTCGTTTTACGGACACCAACGACTTAGATTTTCTAATTATAAATTTTAACAATGTGACCTCCAATTTTTCTCGGAAATATATATTTAAAAATTGCCTAAAAGCTCAAACATTAATTTCTTGTTTTTTTATTTTCCGTAATAGCATGAAAACCATTTGTTTTTTGAGTAGCATAAAACTGCTCTAAATCATGTAGGAATAAATTTTTTATTTAAAGATTTCTTTTTACCTTAGGCATCGTTTACGCAAGCGCATTGGGAAGTTTTAGACATTTAATTATTTATTAATAAATAATTCAAAACACTATCCAATTATAGTCTCAAAACTTTTATTTTGAAAAAAAAACTATTTTTTGTTAATAAGTATATCCCACATATGTTTAATTACCTAAATAGTCAATTATCAATTAAAAACCACAGTCAAAATTATTTCTCTGCAAACACTATTAATAAATACACTTTTATCACAATCATCGACTGTGGTTTTTAATTGATAATTGACTATTTAGGTAATTAAACATATGTGGGATATACTTATTAACAAAAAATAATTTTACCTAATGTTTTTAATGTTTTCATAGATATAAATGTTTTGACCTGGGCAGAATAGCCTGAATGAAGTTTTTAGAGTGGTTAAATTATATGTTTTCATATTTTCATAGTGATATTGAGGTAAGGTAAATTATAAATAATAATGTAAAGTATTTAAATTGTTTGTAGGATCATACATATAATAGAAACTTTTTGTAGTAGATTGTCCCTGAAGATGGCCGAATTGGCCGAAACGTTGGACGTGTAAAATAAATAAAAGTTTTGAGACTATAATTGGATAGTGTTTTGAATTATTTATTAAAAAATTACCAGTCTCAAGAAAAAA
>NW_027115892.1:2097163-2098263 GCF_000696795.3 Halyomorpha halys
TTCTAAAAATATAGTATATGTATAATATTTTATATTCTTCTATAACCAAGGACTTTATGTTTAATATTAATTTAGTTAAGTACTAGAGGTGCATTGGTTATGGCCAAGCAATTGCAAAAATACCTCACTACTAGATAGACATTCAGTACGTCGAATATTTGATTACAACCTTACTTTGGAATAGCTTGCCTAAGTGTGACGTGGCGAGAGGCCTATTGTGGCAGGAGGCGACTACTTTACCACAACAAGATAATTAGCTCAAGTTTGTTCAAGACCAGGTGGCCACTACGCGGCAGATGGCGCCCCTACCGTACCATCTCATCAGCTTGTTATCTCTACATCTCTACCAATACACGCATATATATTACAGAATATTACTTACATTATTCAATTACTCATGTTACATTAAAAAATATTCCAGGTCTTTTGATGGGTCAGATGCTTGTATTGTATTGTTTGAAATGTCAACGTCTTCCTGACATGTAATAGATAGTCAAACCGGTGTAATTTCATATTGTATTGTATTTTTTACATGAAGAGTATAAAGTAATCTTCATGTAAAAATGTATACACTTTATACACCATGTATACTTTTTGATGTATTGAATGGTGTAAGCCAGGTGGGTGCAAATGTCAGTGTCCAAAACCTAATTACCCTTCATGATTTTTTTTTAATACTGAGAACAAATATAAACTTATTTTATACTTGAAAAAATATTTGTCCTGCTTTATACTTAAACTTACTTTTTTTTTGGAATTTTTAGCTCAGTATAAGTGTGTTACTTCGTTTCTTAAGGAATGACGATGCTTCCTAGTACAACTGTTGTCTAGTAACAGTACTTCCTTTCAAAGTACTGCACCTATGAGCCATTATCAGTCTACAGATTATATAAATTTATCATGTGTAATTTTTTTTTTTTTTTTTCTGACCACCTAGAAAAATTAAAACAATTAATTAAATATATACAAAGAAAGTGTATATATACAGGTATGTAAGATCTTGGATTGCCATTGTGGCATTATAAGATAGGCTGCCGGGTCCGCTGAAGGCGGTGTCATCGAGTCTGCCGTGAGCCTATCATGTGTATTTTTTTTTTTTT
>NW_027115892.1:2098673-2113920 GCF_000696795.3 Halyomorpha halys
CTGTCGAAGAATTTAATGTGTCTCCGTGTGATGTGCTGTATCATGTGTAACGACTTGAAAGTTAATTAAATTGTCTCAAAAGAAACTAAAATATCCGGGAATATAGATGTCACTTTTCTGATTTGATTTATTTCATTGATATTTTGTATTTTGTATTGGTATTGATATTTTAGTGAGTATATACGTAATTATTGATTGTGTAACAAAGGATCTGTTTTGTTTATTGTTTCCTCAAGAATTCTTAACATTACATTCTATGATTAAATTAGATTTTTGTTTTAAATAAAAACTAAAAAAGTGCCTTAACCTGGGAGTGCAAGGATTCTTATAATAGTTGACAACTTTCGAGTCTAAAACTTTTTGTGTAGAAGTTATCCCAAAAAGAAAAGTTATAGAGTTACTATTATTTATCGGTTTGTCTTTTTAGTTCAGCTTAAATTGATATTTTACAAAATCCTAAAGTACCTTTTTATGTATTTATATTTTGTTATTTCATCTAGTTTGGTTCTTTATTTTTCATGTGAACTAATAAAAAATAACAATATTTAAATAATTGCAAAATGCAAAGAGCGTTTTCTATTCTCTCTATATTTTTATAAAACATAAAATATATATAAATAAATTTATATAAAAAAATAAAAGATCGAAAAGTTGACAGGAACATGATAAATCTAATTAAAGATCAATGTATACTTTCAATATTTATTAAACCACAAGTGGACGAGTAAATTAAGTAAAATTATTTTGTATGGTTTTTCTATTGATTTCAATCATTTCTGACATACGGGAGGTTATCAAGAGGTATTCTAACTATGGTGGGGTGGTCAATTTTCCATTTCTTGGGACCGTACTAGAAATAAAAGTCGGCCCAGGCAGTCGCTTAATTCCCCTTGCTAAAAAACAACCCTTTTTTAATATACCTATAAATTTTTAAGTTTAAAAAATGCTAAGATATCGACATTTTTATTTCCTTCCTTCCCGTCACCTTTATCCGTTGTAATAGCCTCTCATAATAGCTCCAGATATAAAGTTGATGTTTTATTGTGCGTTTTGTTATCTCGGTCTTTTATCGTCGCCTTTATGATAAATCGCATGCCTTGCTATCTCCTGGTGGAGAAGGGACGGTATTAGGGAAAGCTCTTGATAAAGCCTACTAATTGCTTTGGACCATAATAAATTTCACTATATCTACACCCGTGTCCTCTGCCCGAATAACCGATGTTTATATTTAGTGAGGATGAAATAAAGTTTTAAAGAAATTAGACGAATTAAACATTATTCACTTAATTACCGAAGTTTTTGGTTTTATGGCGTAAAATATTACTAATCATCAAAGGCATTTATTTCGTATTCAATTTTGCAAACATTTGTTTGTTTTTTTAAATTATTTTTTTTCTGTTCGATGTTATATTTTTTAATTTAAAAAACTGAAATACTAATTTTATTGTTTTCACATCGTTTCTACGGATTTTTTTAATATCCGGCTTTAATCTGAAGTTATTGAGGTGTGATGTGAAATATGGGTATTCCAAGAAGATATGGCTAATTTTTAAATTGTTGTTACAATATTTTCTTTACGGGGACGTTTGTTGATATAAGATAGGAGTGACTGAGCCTCGTGTGACCTATTCTTAGTCTAGTCAATACGACCTCCTCTCTACGACATTTACGACAGAAGGTACCATTGGACCTGACGTACTTTTTAATAATTTTTAGTTTACTTCTTGGGCTTCGTTCTGCATATATTTCCATCTATTTTTAAATTCCTTTTCAAGGAATTTTCTCATTTCTGATTGAGTTTAAGTTCCATTTCATCTTACCTGTGCTTCTCTTGCAGCTCAATCGGCCAGTTCATTCCCTTCGATTTCTACGTAATTTGGAACCTAAACAAATTTAACTGATATTGTGGACAAATATACACAGATTTTGTGGACTGTGTTGGTAGAAATGAAATATAAACCAAAATAAAAATATATTTGTGTTTGTTATCGCTAATTTTGATTTTCTAAACAAAAGACACGATAGTCCGGATTCAGTACTAAAGGCTGTTCGAAATGCTCTGGTCGCGATTCGGGTTCCGGTGTGGTGGATTGCATCCAGGTTTGCAAGATGATTTGGGAACGAGCCGAGCCTTAGACGAAGAGCCTTAGTCCATATTCGAGTTTATTTATACCAATTAAAGTTTAAGAAGGCTTGTTGTATCGGCACCCCTGGAAGTACGGCTTGGTAAACAAATAATTTTTAGTTTTATGTGCAAAGATACGGCGTTGACAAGTTCTTCTATCGTGTTCAAGTCTTCTATCGAACGTTAGGTCTGAAAATCGATAGTGATCCGTGTATGGTATTTGGGAGTTTTCTAGAAATTGATCAGGTGATTGAGGTGTATTTCGTTTTCCAATGATGTGGAGGCATTATGTCTTGAATATGGAAAATTTAATATCTTAAAAACAGTATTTGGGTTTATTATAAATGTTAAAAATATTATGGTATATAATTTTGGAATTTTTCATAAGCCAGTGGCACCTTTATAGATAATATATAATAAATACTTGATACTCAGAGGTAGAGCTGATTTTGGAATAATTTGGTTTCTAATTTGAAGTTACTAACTAACATGGATGACAAAAAGTATAGTACTATGTTAACTGTTTATTAATTTATGAAACGAACAGAAATATAAATTTATTAAAAATATACAATTATTTCAACACATTGTTTCATACAGTATTTATAATCTTTACATACTTCAAAATAAATAGATCATATTTTCTGTCTGTTGATCGTCGAAAGTCCATCTCAGTGATAAATTGTCGTTATTCTTATCAAATAAGATCTTAAAACTAATAATTAGACAGTAATTCAATATTGAATCTCTATTTTACTATAATCGTTGTTGTTTATGGTCTTATTTTATGACATATTTTTGGTAACCATACTATGAGCAAAAAGTTATAATTAATTTTTTATTTTTAGATTTTGGATTTAGGTTATGCTCGATAGTGGCTTTAGCTAAAACCTAACCTAAGAACATTTCGAATTTTTTTTTTTTGATTTTTGGGAAAGAAATTATGTTTTCTCGTTATTTAAAAATCACTCACTACGATAGGTGATGTTAAGGTATGAATACCTAATAAAAATATTACATTAAATAATAATAATCAAATATAGTGTAATAAAATAAATAATATTATTATTTTTCTATTTTCATTACTATGGACACACTGTTGGGGATGTAAATTAAGAATTTGGAAATAAAAATACTTAGTATTCTCATAGTCTAATAAGAAGTAGTTGAGGATTAAAATCGGTGTCGATTGGCCACATCTATCTCAACAGAGATCTCATTTAAAGGGCAGTGGTTGTCTTACAACTCTCAATTACTCTCTTTATGGATATCGAACATCTTAACTGCTAACTGCTAATTCTCTGTGTTTTCCTAATCTCAATCTTTATTTGCTGTTTTATAAGAATGTTACGTAGCTTATTGCATAAATACCTTGTTAGCAGATAAGGTATTGTTATTTATTCTTTTAATAACAGTATTCATCAGCAAACGAATTTTAGGTTATGGAAAGTAAATATTTGTTTGAACCAAACTAAAATAATTGGCAAATTCGAAAATCATATAAATTATAGCTGAGGTCATTCTAACAAGAGTATTCGGTTTGTTAACAATTTATTCTCGAATAATTCAAATATTTCTTTTTTTTTTGTTTTTGAATTGAGCTAATTTGTTATTAGTATTCTTATAATGTTTTGGTAAGAATTATTGCGATTTTCAAATCTTTAAGTTAATTGGAAATTCGTTTCTCTAATCCTTACTGGTCCTTATTCCAGTTTTGTATGTTTTTTCAAATTCAAATAAATTGAAAGTAAATAAATCGGATTGTTATAAATAATAATTTATATATTTGTTTATGTGGCAACCATAAGGTTAAAGATTTTTTTATGCTCACGTAAAAGTTGCATGTCGGTAAATTAAAAGTACATGAATGGTTTTTAAACTATTTTTTTGTTTGTTTGTAATAATCTCTCAAATCCTCCAAGCTTTGAAGGATATGTTGTATTTACAGGTGCCAATGTATATATACTGTTATATTTATGTATGTTAGATATTACATATCAAAATATTCTGGATTAACATAGTGTTATAAAATAATTAACATGATTAAAATAGAGTAATAAGTACAGAGCGCTTCAGACACGCCTCTGTATTCTTGGGCGCCTCTTGTCGGTTCAATTCAGCTTTTATTGCTTTTTTAGTGTTCGGTTTGTTCTCCTCGCTAACTTGATGAACAGGCCAGAAATGAAAACAACGTCGTAAAGAAAGAGCAAGAAAAAATTAAGAAGCACTACACGCAAATACCGGTTTTATAATTCCTTTAAATAAGGACCTCTTAAGCTCAGAATTGTTAAAAGAAGGATCTTGTTAAAAAATATTTTTAAAAAACTAGGGGATTTTTCGTTTATTTTCTATCTAAGGAAGTTGAGTCATAAATTTCATACTTTTCTGACTCCTATAAGTTAGCCCACTCAATAAGTGTTTATATTAAACGCATTGTATTAAAAAATACTAAAATCCGGTGTGAAGTATCTCATTTTGAATTAGTTTGTTCCAGAATAAGTTAGGCGAGATTAAATTATATATTACTAGATACAAATTCTTGATTTGGCAATCCGACTTTAGTGTATTCCTTTCCTTCCTCAATATTGCAACAATATTGACAACATTTAGCAATGGTGGGCTGAAGTAGTCATTTTTTTAATAAATAATAAAAAAAAAAATGGTTGAGTAATATTTAACCTTTGCTTGCTATTTACGATGTTTTTATCTCTAAGCTATTCTAAAGCCCAATCATCAGACAAAAACTATTTGCAAATGCATAGCGAATGCTAAGATTACTAAAACATCAATTTACATCTTTTAGAACTATATATAATCCTTCATATAATTAGAATCTATTACGAAAATTGCTCGTAATCACCAGTAAAACCTCTAATTCTATGTTCTAAATAAAGATTGAACTTTTAAAAACGGTATTCAGATCTCGTTCCAATTTGCCACTTCGTTTGTAATTGAATAACTACAACGAGCAAACGTTGGGTTACTCTTAACATTTTTTCTGATACCGTATTCTATTTTTAAAAAACATGATTTACTGAATGTATTATATAATATAGTTGTAAATTTCATTAAAGATATTTTAAAAAAATATTAATTGTGCTATAATCATTATGTTACAAACAAATAATTAACAAATTATGAGTGTAAATATTTAGTTTAAAACAATCAACAAAAATATTCAAAACATTTTTTTTTCTAATAATATAGCCGTATTTTATTATAACATGTCGTTTTAACCGAGGAAAAAAATACATAACGTTCAATACAAAATACATGATATTAAACAGAAACAGATTTTTTTGTACAATACTTATTTCGCATAAAATAATTGCTTATATAGAAATTTTATAGTAAGAGACAAAGGCAATCCTTCCCGGCCGGACCCGTCCCACTAAGAACCCCAGGCAACGGCAGTCCTATATCACTTTTGAAATATTTGCTTAAAATGGGAAGAGGAGAATTTAAGATAGTTAAATCGAGTTATATTTAAAAAATACCTGAAATTGAAAAACGGCGTGAAATGACCAAAAAATATTTTATTTTAATAACTCTATAAAATATATCAATCTTTATTAGATAATTTTTCATTTTTTAAAATATTCTTAATGCCTGAATATAATATTTCGCTATTAATTGTCAACGAAAAGTTGTGAAATGTTTAGAGTATTATGAGGTAACAGGTTAAACTTTTTAATAGATCTGAGTTATAGTTTTTGTTATTAACAAATGTTAATATAGTATTAAAATCAGGCGCGTAAATGTACATATTACAATTTAATTCAAAACATTTGACAATTTTTTCATCAATGCCTATCCAATCAGAACAAGCTTGTGATCTCAGTTTGATTAAAAGTAAAATGTCACAGAGAGCAATTTGTTTATTGATTTCAGATTGTAAATTTGATATTGATATATGAAATTCATTTAAAAATTGTTCCAAATAAATATAAATTTATATTAGCAGATTGTGCACTATACAATTTTAAATATATCAACTTAACTTTCAATTAAAAATTTTTTGAACATTTAAAATGGAAGTAATTATTAATAAAACAAAATAAATATTTTGTTCGAGAGGGAATTTGTTGATCGGGTGAATTAAAAGGTTGTGAATTGGTGGAGCAGAAATGGGAAAGAAAAAAGGAATAAATTGAAATATTTGTATTTGGTGTATAGACCCAAAATTGATTGTAAAAGGAAACCTGTGGGGAAAAAAAATTGTTTTCTTTATATCTTATTATACCATGTGGTTTTATGTAATTTGTATATACCCGATTACGGATTGATAAGTATGCTGTGTGATATTGCAACCTGATGTATTTAGGAAGCATAGACGAATAAAGTATTTCTCTCTCTCTATCTTTCATTACTTTCATCAAATTACATATTGCCACACTCATAATCTGATAAATTTTTGGTAGTTCCTTAATTTTTCGGGTTTGTTAATGTCAATGTCCAAGGAATCTATATTCGTAAGTTTGTCCGAAATTTATCAATTGCATATATTTTTACTTATTACTAAAAAAAAAGTTGGAAGAAGTGATCAAATAGAAACTGTGCAATAATTGTTTTTATTTATACTGCCCACATTTTGAATTAAGAAAACCAACAATTCAGATGGTATTTATATATAAATATGATGAACATTTACGTTACATTCTGGGAGGGTTCTTACCAGTTACACCCTCGCCTAAGCTTAAGAACTTAGCTTTGTTCTCAATTATAAATCAATTATCGGACAAGGTGGCGTCGAACTGTGTTGTTAGGCGCCATGTGTTCCTTCTCGCCCTCAGCGTTACCTTCATCTACAATTCCTTCTTCCATTGCAAACATCTGTCTTCATTTCTCCTCCTGTCACAACTTAAGTAATGAAACCTTTGCAGGTGTTTATAAGCTGCTTAATGTTACTTACTGGTCATGTTTTATTCTATGTCATTACTTTTACTTGATTTTTTTTTTGACAATCTCCAATGAGTTCTAGTCATTTCAAGCTGCTAATCATTACCATAGCATAGCAACAATAAATAATTAATTAACAAATAAATAAAGTGTGTCATTAATTAATTTGAATTTTCTGCCTGCTTAATATAAATATTCCTCTTTGTTAGTGCGTTTTTAGATAGGAAAAATAACCTATATAAAAAAAAATATTTCCTATAATTTTTATAAAAGTAAATGCTGTTGAAAATATCCACTAACACCTATTGTTGAAATATAAGTGTCAGTATTAGATTAATACTGGAAATTAATACAAGCCAGTATTAAATAAACTTTGTATACAGCAGCAGTATTCCATTAACACCCATTGGTGCAAAGAGCCTTCAGAAATATCCGTCACTGATCTCTATGAAATGCTACGTTTTTTGCAATCGCAGTCCCGACAGATTTACCTCTCTCATCACCGATCTGTATCATCTGTTCCTGGGTCGTTTTAGCTTCCGAGCTATTGACTTGAGGTTAGTCCTCGGCCTCAGTTTATTTCTCGAAAATTATGTCTTGGAAATAATTTTGGGCGATTAGGTGCCAATTATTCTGCTCAGGCATTTTTGAAAGATTACTGGAATTTTTTCCATATCCATTTTGACGGATGTATAGAGCAGTATTGAGAGGAAATTTGTTTTAAATCGGCGCAATTTCTTATCGAGAAAGACGCTCTTGTTATTAGACGACTGCTTCTTTGGCTTTGCATATTCTATTCCTTATCTCTTCATCCGTTCCTTTGTCTTCACTGGTCACTCCTTAAATAGAAATTAGTTTCGTTCCTTTCAATAGATTTATTTTATTCCCCTAGTAATCTAGAAAGAAATAGAGAAATACTTTATTTATCTATCCTGCCTAAATACATCAGGTTGCTATCTCACACAGCATACCTATCAATCCGTAATCGGACATATATAAATTACACATACATGGTATAATAAGAAAAAAAGAGATACAATAATAAGATATAATAAACAAGTTTTTCCTCTACATTCTTCTTTTACCATCAATTTCGGTCTGTACAACAAATACAAATGTTTCAATTCATTCCTATTTTTCTTTCTCGTTTCTGCTCCTCCAATTTCACCATTTCAGAATTTTTTAATTCACCCGATCAACAAATTCGCTCTCCGGAATTCACCTTCCTAGATCCTCTTCAGTGACCCGCTAAACAAATTTAATATTAGACAGCAATGTGAGATCAGACCATCATTTATAGTCACAGCAGTAGATCAGTTTACCAAAAACAAATAAATAGATACATTTTACGACAATAAGACTAACACATATATATTAAAAGGAAAATATAATAAAAAATCGGTTACAGGAAACACTTGAAACGATAAATAAGTTTTTAAAAAAACAACAATAAAACAATAGTACTAATATAACAATAAAATAAAATAATTTAATGAATAAATACGTTAAAACTCTACTTTTTCTCCTCATTCCTTCATTTTACTGTGTATTCTCTCAGATTTTTTTAGTTTATGTTTAATGTCTCGGTAACGTTGTGGAGACAAATGTCGTCAGTTAATTCCTAGTCTTCTAGCTGGACTGTAATATTCTGTTGTATTCTCCACTTTTCCGATTTCCTTTGGTTGTGCGCTTTGATTAATTCAAAAAGAAAGTGTGGTAGACAATCATAAATCCTCGATAAATTCCAGTTATAGTTTTAATTGATCAAAGTTAAGAAATTTTGCCTTGAAGAACATAAACATGATACTCAAATCAAGGGACAGGAAAAGGAAAATATTAGTATTTAGGACAGAGTACATAAAATAGCATTTAGAAATCTATATAGATATATATAGAATATTGTTAAATTTACAATTACTACATAATTACAAGTAACATAATTATAACGTAAAGAAGCACCCCCTATTTTACTATAGATGGAATACGTGAAAATGTAATAAAAGAAATTCGTGGATCATGCATGATTGTTTATTCATCATTGTTCTATAAAATCCGGATGAAAACATAGAAGTAACTTAGTAGCAAATAATAGCAAATTAAAACTTACTTGGACAGAATTGCAAAGTATTTCATCCAAGTTTAACTTTAGCCAAAAGACAGTAAAACTGAGTTAATAATGGCCAGCAGTACATTCTAGTTTTTGTTTAATTTATAATGATTGTCAAAACATCTATGCTTCAGTCCTTATTCTATAGGCACACCTTTATCCTGTATAATTGTCCAATTACTCGAATTGTGTTGATCTTCATGGAGATAAAATTCATGACCTTTCGTTAAAATTGTGAGTGGCCATGATTTAATATTTAATTATTTGATGTTACTAGTAGAAGAGAAGAAAAGACGGAATTGAATTATGAAAATAAAAGAACAAGTATATTCCTAAAAAAGTAAAAACATTAAAATCATGACTCTAGTTTTCAAATGGCATATTTACATATAGTTACAAAAACAAATATCTGAAACTTTCCATGGCTTTTAGAAAATGTTCTCTTCAACAGTTGATAAATGAAACTGATAAGATGTTTAAACCAACACGAAAGCTCCATGCTGTTACGACAGCTAAACCCAAATTGACACGACTAGGCTTAATGTTATCCCACTGCCCACGCTTTGGACTATCCCAACACGGGCGCCTGTCTGTCGGCTCTTGATCTGGTAGCTTAGATAGCACCATAATAGTTCTGGCTGTCATTGATGTAGAATTTGATGTGAGAAGTTTCGACTTAGAACATACTGAAAGGTTAGAGTCTATTTTATGGTAAATTTTCTAATTTAACTAAATAATTTAATAACAATAATAATTAAATACATAATTTTTTACAGTCAGCGTTATATCATAACGTAAAAAAAACAACTATAAACCACTAAAAATTGATATTGCTTGTTGTTTGTCCAAGGCATATATGGTTGGTACATAATTTTTAGTAAATGGATTTTTTTCAACAACAGAATATTTTTTTTTCGTGTGATTTTTTAAGGAACTAATGTTTAACCCTAATATTACTGATATCTGATATCTAACTAGTACATCTTAACTATATACCCACTACCAGTGATGCGGCGAGAGGGATGCGCTGGGATCTCTTGAGCTCTGCTCTACCCCTCACACGTGGGGGATAGAGTGGGCTCAAGGATCCTCAGGTCGATTGTGTAAATATTGTATATTAGAGTGTAAATGTGACTAGAGACTATATTATTTTATCATTATGCTATTTTATTTATTTATTTTTCATACAGATAGTTTGATAATGTTCATTATGTTTATTCTTTTGTTTGTATATATTTTTTGTGATTTTTTTTTTTTTTTTAAATATTTATTTTATTTATTTATTTTATTTTAGTATGTATGAGATCATTCATCACTATTACCTTTTGCCCACAACTTTATGGCAGATTGTAATATCTATCAATAAATAAAAGTATTATTTAAAAAAAAAAATTCTATATACCACTATACTTATACTTGTATAAATTTTTCGGACAAGTTTTTTAAAAATTTATTTTATTGCAATGTTTACATAATTCATTAGCTATAGAATGCAGAAAACTATATATATTTTAAAAGATTCATTAATTTCTTAAAAAATGGTTCACTACATTACGATTTTTTTCTTTTTGGTGGGCTCTACAGAACTGGTTGATCTTTGGCCGCCCTAACCATCCTTTTCCATGCCTGTCTATCTTGGGTTACTGTTTTGCAGTTTGCTGCATGTAGCTCTTTCGCACGATTGTGTCTATACAACTGGTTTTTGGCCTGTTGTGTGGTCTCTTGCCAACTATTGCGGCATTATTGTGTAAAGGCGTCCTGATGGATTGCTTCAATCCATGACCTGCCAGTCTCTGCAATCAGTACACCGTTAGTTCTCTTCTTCCCAGTGATAAGACTCTGATCCCAGATCGCTACTGTAATTGCACAAAGGACTTTCCTTTCAAATGTTTCGATTCTGCTTTCTAGGATACCTGTTAGAGCCCAGGTTTCGCAACCGCTTTTTAGAGTTGGCTTTATCATGGCATTGTACAACCTTAGCTTCATATTTATATAGATTTTCCAGGATTTCAGTATTCTTGACAGAGGGGTGAATGCTTTGTTTGCGCTTGTTTTACACTAGTCTATATTAGTACGTTCACCATTTATTGTGGAGCCGAGGTATTTGAAACTGTCTACTTTCGGGAACGGTTAGTCATCAACGCAGACTATGTCATTAAGGTGGATTTTCCGGCTTAGATTCATATATTTTGTTCTATCTATTTACTTGCATGATGATTTCCTCTGCTTCTCTTATAAGAAAACTTATCTAGTATTTCCATATCATCTTGGTTACTGTCTAGGACCACAATGTCGTCCGCGTATGATGTGTAAATTACAATCTGTTTCGCCTACTATTTAGTTAATGCCTATTAAACCAATAAATGATGTTTATCATTTTGTATTTGTTTAATTTAAAATATATATATATATCTTTAAATTGAGGCAAAATATTAATATATTTACTTAAAAAATTATTGTATTTTTTTGTTGTTTTTTTTACGAACTAAAATTCTACATCTAAATCTATTTAGTTTATTTAAAAAAATTCAAATACGTGTTACAAATCAACATTTTAAGTAGAAAGTTATCTTATATATAAGAGATTCTCCCTAATACACTTTTTAAAATAATAATTCAGCAAAAGTTGCAGTATGTAATTCTTTTAACTGAAAATACCTCTTTTTTAAAAAATATAAATATTATTATTTCATTAACAATTATACTTGCTTACTTAAAAAAGTAAATTTAGTTCTTCATTGTTTCTTTAAAACTTCTTTTCGATTATTATTTTTAAAATATTAATGCGTTATTTAATTTAATTATTTTTAACATTAACGTTGTCTTTATTAATTATGCTTCTCCGATCATATATTTTAATGGTTTTTACTTTATGGTATATCTTGGGGATTGCCCTGTCACACAAATTAAATCTTTTTCATAATTTTTGTTGATTGAAATTAAATCAGATGTACGTGGTGATGTTTTATTAATTGTGCGACACTTTTACCTATTCAAAGTTTAGCATATGAAGAAAGTTAGGACTGGCATCATTATGTGCGTCACTAATCAGGTGGCTGGGACTCCAACCACCATTTAGCAAAAGTCGAGGTGGTGGAGTTTATTAAAAGAGGCGATGAATTATGAATGTGCATTAATTTAAATAATAAATTGAAGGGGCCCCAGAATAATTAAAGACCGACTTCATTTGTGCGTCCCAGGAGCGAGTGACAAATTATAGCGAGGGGCTCTCTGCCGAGTCAACACAGCGCTGGACCTTCGTCAATTCTGTCGACAGCTTGCTCCTTACACTATCTGCCTTTTGTCTGTGTGATCTTCTTCCGTTTCTCATTTTGTGATGAACAGACTGTACAAATACTTTGGTACAATAGGCAGAACAAAAATCTATATCCGAAAAACAAAAAATCAGGATCCCAAGAACACTATATACGCCACACACATAAAATTATAATTATAATTCGAAATAAAATCAATGTAAAAATCATGACGTTGATTTAAGAGCAACTGTGGTCGTTGTCACGATTTCGCTGAATATAAGTACAGCAATTAGTTATCATTAATATTGACAAATTGCCAGTAAATTGTAATATTAAAGTTCATCTATTTCCGTATTTATATAACATTATAAGAACCATAAGAATTCCAAATTCGGGAGCTTAACATAATTGTTTCATAACGGTTTAAGAGTTTTCTCCATAAGGTTGTAAAAATTGTCTTGAAAGTGGGCTACGGTCCGAAACGCTCTTTCATCTTTACTACAATATTTATATTATGAGTTTAGTAAAAATAAAAGGGACAATAAAATGAAATAAGTAATGGTGTATTGTGTATTAAAAAAATGACTGGATTAGATTAGTAATATAATTAATTTGATTTAATTGATGAGCTTTTTTATCAATAAAGTATTACTTGTAGGAAAATAGTCCGGGTGGCAGTCAATAAAGATACGAAATACTAGATTTAATATTAACCAACGTTTCACCCCAATTTGTAAGGCTTCGTCAGGACTGATCCTAATTTAAAAAAGAGTGAAGACTCTTCTTGGTCCTTCTCAGTAACTACATGTCGGTTGTCTCTATAAATAAACTCAAAGTCTGTGATAAGTGAGGGAATAACTTCAATAATAACTTAAAATATTAACATTTGGGGGATGGTGGTAAACGAAATATTGTGAGCCAATTTTTCATCACCTTTTGGATTTTTTATTTTATTTATTTGTTGATATTTACAACTGAATAAAAAAATACAACCAGTAAATTTGATCATAATGACATATGATATGATACAGGATGTAGAGAAACTACCCAGTAGTAGAACTATAAAACAGTTTACAATATAAGGTCACGAGGCCATCTTCTTTTCAGGCGCCTTGGAGGATTGCCAGGAATGGAAGAGGAAGGAAGGTTAGAAACGAGTGGGTTTGGGTGGTTAGGGAGTTTATTATGGAAGGAATAATAACCTTTTGGATGATTTTTTTTTCGTTAAAGAAAGTAGAAGGATATTTTAAAATCAAATCTTCCACCTTTTTTTAATCAGGATAAGCCCTGACGGAGCCCTGCCAAGTAGGGCGAAACGTCATTTAAGATTAAATAGTTTTTTTCTAATATTTTGTACTTTTATTGACAGCCACCCGAACTATCTTCCTACAATCTACTTTATAGATCAACTATCTCCTTCCAATAAAAATTAAATATTAATTCTTGTAATGAATTTAAAGAGAAGTCCACAATTGTAACTATCCTTTATATCATAGTACGTTCTATTTATGAAACTAAAAAAAGGAGAGGCATTAGATTAACTCAATTATTATGTCTTAAAGCACTGTTGAGTTGATTGTCACGAAGCGTTTAGAGATAAAAAGATGTCATTGTTTCGGCCCTGAACGTCATGTTATCGCCCGGACTCTATTGAATCGAGCCGAAGAGAATTGATGGGGAGCAGCCGAAAATTCTACTCGGATAAGGACCAAGATAAGTCGGATAGGTCTTTATCTGTAATGGCATGTCCTCGGAAGAACATGTCCTGAAAGATACCGCGCCATCCGTCACTGTCTCGCCATTGTCTGTGCAGCCATCCTTCATCTGGGAGTAGCGGTTCCAGAATGGCAGCAATTAGATTAGTGTAGATCGGAATTAGATGGGTATCACTTTTAACTTATTATTTTATTGTTAACCTGGCATGAACGATAATAAAATATAGTAATATTATCGACCCTGCGAAGTTGATGGTTCGATAACGATACCTACAGATAAATCACGTTCTTTTTGGATCCATCTGCTGCAACTTTGACCTTAGTCAGAAACGCCAGCTTATGTATAGCGCAAAACAATATACTCCTAGTGAGCCATTTTCACATTAATATAAAGAAGAATACAGCTCAATTACTGGAAAAAAAATATCCATTTTTTATATGAATAGTACTGAATAGATGCAGAGAGCTCAACAAGATTTGAAGACTTTCTATCATCAACAAATCACTAAACGTTTTTGTGTTTTCCTACATGGAATCAGGAAGCTAACAAACAGGTGGAAAAAGAAAGTATTTACACAAAATGTAATCCTCAATTAATAGAAAATATTGCCATACTGTTACAAATTGAACAATGTATTTTTTTTTATATTTGAATGGTTATTAAATTAAATTAACAGGAAAAGCAAAAGAGATCTGTTGTGACTTACTCTATTTGTAGTAAACTTTTTATGTCCTTATGCACAAGAACAACGGTTGGAATCATTCCTGCTGCTATGTTAGCAATTATAATCTTGTTCGATCTCTCATGTTATCTTTCACTTACCAATATTTTTCCAAAATGATTAATGTGCAATTTAACATTGAAATTCAACTATTGTTTGCAAAGTTCCAAAGAAAGTGATAAGTTTAGAAAAGAAAAAAAAACCTTTAAATTCATTACTTTTTAAGAAAAAAACCTATCATATAAATTCCTAGATCTAGAAATATTTATCTCGTTAGTTAATTTTACTGTTATTCATTTCCCCATGTGGGATTATATTAATTTTTATTCTTAATATCAATTCTCTGATTGTTTCCTATGTTTTAAGGCTAAATGTACCCTTCCTGGGACGCACCAGAATTTACTTTTCTATTTACTCTTGAA
>NW_027115892.1:2117510-2118044 GCF_000696795.3 Halyomorpha halys
AGCAACCTCTCCATGCACTGTCTGATATTCTACCTGAGATCTTAGGCCATTGCCGTCCTAATTTCCACACCAGAGCATTGGCATGTGCTTGTGTCATAGTGATTTATGGTAGAGGTGGAAACTGATTTGTAACTGGTGGCACTGCTACCGGTGGGTTTTCTGAGAAAGATTCAGAATTGGGTCCCGAAATATACCTTTGCTCTCCAAAGAAATTTGCACTAACGCCTATGATATAGCAGAATTTATGCTGTACTGCTCTTCTAATTTTTCCCTTGCGAATCCTGTTCTTGTCCTATGTAAAGCCAAAACATTACCGGGCATACATCCTCTTCCGACAAAGTACCACGGCAGTCCGTCGACGCAACCGCATCCCAAAAAGAATTTCGAATAGGGCAAACCCCGTGACAGTGTGTATGGAGTGGTTGTATGCTGCGTCTGCCTATTTTCCATGGCGTCATCAGGTTCCAGTCCCCTTTCTAGTTGGTACGCTCGTCACTCAGAGTGCATTGGAGTCGCTCTATCCCTCGGCGGCTT
>NW_027115892.1:2118094-2120583 GCF_000696795.3 Halyomorpha halys
GAAAGTGCTGCCATCTCTTGAAAAAAAATCTTACTAAAAATCGGTACATTTAGCCTTAAGTTTGATCTCTTTATTTTCTTTACTGAAGCCAAACAGGAAATGCTCTACATACTCTAGATACTGAAACAAGATTTGTTTCTTGTCATTGTTTCTTTAGAATATGTCATGATATAATTTTTGGTGTCAAATAATCTAGTAAATTTGGCAATGCTCTCTTTACTTTCGATACTCTCTTTGTTATTATTAAATCATATTAAAATACAAAAACATAAGAAATCAGAAATTTAAAAATTAAAAACTTTCATTATAAACTCCCTAAACACCCAAATCCCCTAGTTTCTAACCTTGCATCCTCTTCCATTCCTGGCAATCCTCCGGGGCGCCTGAAAAGAATGTAAAATGTGATTAGAGTGCTACCAATGGGTAGCCCGTAACACTCCATTTTAACTAAGATCAAATTTACTGAATGTATTATATAATATACAGTTGTAAATTTCAATAAAGATATTAAAAAAAAATAACTGAAAAGAAAATTTCAACCAGGGTTCAATGAGTATAAACTTCTCTGGACGGGTAGGCAACAAATACCCGGACGTTCATCAGGAACACAAAGGATCCTGTCATGTAGTACATATTGATCTCAACTTTTGTTGTCTTTTTTCCATTTTGTTCATGCTGATATATATGTATATAAGTGTTTATATCATTTATTTATGCATTATATTATTTATTTAAGCTCATAAATAATTAGAGTTGACAATAATATTGATTGTTAATTATTAATAAATATTTATTTAAAAAAAAATAAAACTTGATTCAATAAACTAAAATTGATATACAATTTAATCAAACTATATTATTTATCTTTTTTCTGTAAGTGGTACATTTTTGCTTAAATTTACTTCATGTGTAAAATTGGTTTTCAATTGTTATTGAACCAATCCTTAATGTGTTCTATTTTAATTTGCTAAATCTTGATGACTTTTCTGGGTTAAAAACAATTAATTATAAGTTTCATGTAAATTTCGAGAGTTTTTAAAATTAATTTTCCTTAGTTGCTGTAATAAAAATGGAAATGTCTCAAAACGTTAAAAAGTTTTTACTTTTTTTTTTTAAATTGCTCCATCTGGAAATTATGAAATAAAAATCTTTTATCAAATTATTATTAAACACCGCGCAAACACATAAATCATCACTTTATATATTTATGTTCTTATTAATGATATTTATTTTACATTCTATTATTTTAACGATGAAGAACGACAGCATTAGCCGATACATAAAGAAGTTTTTGACTCTTAACACCGATCTCCAATCAAGTTCCCCTGAAAGATTAATATGTTGACATTTAATAGATTACAACTACGTTCAATGATATCTCCAACATTATACATATAATTTAAATATTTAAAAAATTTTGTACTTTTAGTATATGGTAAAAAGTTTTGTTATTTAAATAATGCACATAAATTATGCAGTTTAGAACCGAATTTCAGGTATGTGTAGCTTTGAATGTAGGAATGCATTGCAATAGATGTCAAATATTGTGACTTAATTACTCTAAGAACTATTCCACTTAAGCCAAGTTTGCTGTTGTGGGTTCATTCCAGAGTATCTAAGGATATGGTTACGGACTTCCCCTCCACTCTTCACTATTTATCATATCCATGTTCACTATATCACTATCTATTTTATGACTAAAGATTCTGAACTCTGAACTCGAAGAGTTCTTAAGAACTAATTTATTATTTAAGAGTAATGTCTTACCCTTAAACTTCCTAAACCTTATGTGCCGTATACATAAGAACGAATGCCTTGGAAAACTATATTTAAAAAAAAAAATTGTTTTTTAAGAAAATAAAAATCGTCCGAAACTTAGAAGAGAGGAGTTCATTTCGTCTGGCTTGAATTATTTACGAATTCATTTAGTTCAATGAAGGATAGGGAATTATGGAGTTATGAGCATCAAAATCCTTTTATTAAATTATTTATATTTATGTTTATTTAAGTAGAACAAATACTACTATTCTTAAAGATAACAAAACCAAGCAGAGTTTATGTTAGTGACGTTTCGCGCTTATGCCAGAACATATAAATAAAATTCCTAGGGTGACAGAGATAGTCAAGAGATAAAAAAAAAAAATATTTAAATTAAAGTTGTAGACTAAATAATCAGCGTTGACTAATTGGTGAAGCCGAACCCTAGTGTTAATAAAATATGTAAAAATTATTGTAATTGTAAAAATGTGAAATTTTCATAGTAAACTTTAGGCAGAGTTTAAATTTTTAGCAGAATTAGTTGGATTTCTTTAAAATTTAAATACAGTTGGTATTTATACTTACGTCAGACGCCATCCTTGGAAACTGACTTAAATCGAGTCGCGCTCCAGAAGAATGCATATATCTTTTATATCATATGCGCTCAATGACTATAACTTAATTTGTTATTCTAATTGATTTTTAACTACTTTGTTTAGTAACAAATATAT
>NW_027115892.1:2120758-2121440 GCF_000696795.3 Halyomorpha halys
ATATATTTTTTTTTTTAACCGACATAAAACAAGGTAAGGTAAAATAGGACCTGCTTGTTCATTTCCTTAATTAAAATTAATTTTTTGGAAAAAAAGGAATTGAAATAAATTATCAGTGACTCTAACTTGTAACGAGAGAATAAGTAATGGTTTTTACCTTGTTCGAACCAATCACCTTTTTTCTTCAACTATGTATAAAATAAGGAAGATTGCCACTTTACGTGATTTGTTATTCCATTCCTTGCAATGCAATAAGATATAAAAGCGAAAATCTCATTTCTTTGCCTCTGGAATAAGAATAGCATATCATAAAGGGGAAGGTTCCGTAGAACCAGGTGAAAAAGCATATATAAAATACTATAGGGCACCTGAATCCAGACATAGAGATAGCCAGCGAGTCCTATCACTTGGGGGAATTATTCATAGGAGCGGGAGGATTTAGGCAGGAATATCCAGGACCTTCCATTATGCATATCCTTCCTAAAAGGATTGGATCAGCCCTGGCCACAAGTCGTAGGATCTTGCCTTGAGATTCCAATATCTCACCCTCTGGCAAAAATGTCACACCCTTCTCCTCCCTTTTACTCCTTTTTTTATACATCCCTTCTCTTTATTTCGCCATAATATTCTTCTCATAACCAGATTTTACTATCGTATATTAAGCTCATTTTTTCCCTATATA
>NW_027115892.1:2121490-2124889 GCF_000696795.3 Halyomorpha halys
TATATATATATATATGAATTTGTGGAGGGTCTTCTTGTGAAATAAGACGAAAACAAACAAATAAAATCAGATTATTATTATTATCAGAGAACAATTGAAATATTGTTTTTTACTGGAACCATTATATTTAATAAGAAACTTAACTATTTTGTGTTTAATTAAAAAACTTAATTGTTTTGATTTCTCTTTGTTTCTTGTTTTTTTTTTTTTACGAAGAATAGAGAATTTCATTAATTTATATTAGCACAGATAATTTTGCAAAGATGTATTGAGAGCTACATTGTTACCGATCATAGTTTGTATACAGTTCATTTTAAATATTATCAGTTCTTATATTATCAGTTATTTTCTATCGAAGTGATAATTATTCATTATAACAAGTTAGAGTTCTGATTCAATTATATGTAACTGATTAATTTTTTAATACTATTTGATTGATTTATACTAGTGTTGTTAATCCCAAATAAAAAAATATAAGCTTGGGGAACGAAAAATACGACTGGCCTTAAGATGTACTGCAAGGACGTAGTAGAGGAGTAGCAGCCAATCTGTAGCTGTCTCCTGCAACTGTATATTACAATGGTGGACATTCCTATTAACTTTAAAGTAATATTGAGCCCCGTAGGCGTGGCCAACCCCCCACTTTCTAGTTACACTTTTGCTTTGAAGGAGATGGGGTTTACCACACCCTTCCCTTTTAAGTTGTATAGTTGGAATAATCACAGATGTCTGTAAATATGACCCTTTTGCCCATTATTATTAAATTTTCTGTTAACACCACGATTTATTTTCGTTATATTTAAACAAATCTAATTTTATTCTTGTCCCCAATGTCTTTCGTTGGACCCGTTTGGTAAATAAGAATTTTGTGTTTTGATTATTAAATTTTTTCTATGATTATTTCTTTTATTTGCCAATTGGAGATTCGATCGCATAGGCCACATAAATTTATTATATATAGTCATAAATGTGAATAGGATATTCCAGATGACAAAAAAAAAATCATGATAAGTTGAATTGACCGGAGAAGTCTGAGAAAGATGGTTATTAATTCCTGAATTTAAAAAAAAAAGTGTAAATAATACCAGACGACATAGTAGAGTATAGATAAAAATATTGTTGAATATCAACATTGGTACCTTGTTTTTAACTATTGAATTACTTTGTATTTACCTTGTATTTGTCGTACGAAACCATTGCATTATGCAGAAGTTTAATCTAATTCCGTTTATAACAAATTAATTCAATATAATTTTATTGAGATAAAACTAATTATAATTTATTCTTATACATAAATAAACAATAGAAAATAAAAGTTAATGAAGTGGAACAGTATAATCTATATAGTTCTTGAGTAGATCTCTTTGTTATTAAGATGTTGGATTAATTTTGTGTAACTAATGTACAGCAAGGTAAAGTAGCACATTCTTCACTCGTTGGTTCTTCTTGGTTGCTTAGTTCATTGAGGGTAACCTACTGGAAAATCCTCTTAGGATATGTTTGCATTTATTATTGTTATATATGTTTGTAGTCAATATTACTTTATATACTAACAAGGTGAGTGCAAAACCGTGCACTTGACCGATTTCAACCAATTTTATTTTTTTTATAATTCTAAATTAAAAAAAAAAGATATCATAATTGTACAGTTTTACCTTTTGTAGTGTAGGAGGCGAGGGTAAAATGAAACACACTGAAATTGCTTAATTTTTTAGCTCTAGTTTGGAAAATAATATTGAAATGATTCTTTCATCAAAACATTTGGTTTTTAGAATTGATTAAAGGAATTTTAATTTTATATGAATATATAATATATATGCAAATTTGTTAAGTCGGTAAAAGTTCTTACGGAATTAGATTTGGTTTGTCCATTTTACGTATATAATATGTGTTTTAGAACTGATTTTATACGCAAAAAACTAAAATTTTGTTTTCATTTTGTATTTAAACATTTTTTACACATACCTTAGATAGTAGAGAGACCCTTTATGGACAGAAAGAAGATTCTTCCTAAATAATCGAAGAAAATTGGAATAGAATAAACTGAAAGCAGATGATAACTCCAAAACAAACCGTTATTTTGTTTTAAAAATATTGAAACCCATTAATACTGAAAAAAAATTTCTGACTTATAGGTTTTACGTGTAAAAAATCTAACATCATGTTTGGAATGAAAATGATTTTAGAAGTAATTTACAGGGCTGCTATGTGGTATTATGACTATTTGGGTTTTTTTATTCGCATTCGGACCTTCTATTATTATTACACACGGTCAATCATCGATCTTCCATTAATTTACTTGTGTAATTTATATTCTTTTCGATTTAAAAAAAAAACAAAACAATATTTTACGTTTGTAATTTGTTTTAATAAAGTCAGCGAATAATAACGACCGCAAATGAATATAAGATTTTGGTTCATTATGTTATTTTGTTATTTTGCCTGAGAAAGAAAGCTCTTAATGTATTTTCTCGGCTTGTTGGTTTTTTATTTTCCCAATTACTGCCAAGGACATCCGGTCATCAGGATCTTGAAAAAACATGAAGGATAAACATCAACGGTGAGAGTCTGGAGAGAAAATTGAAACTTCTTCAAGGTAAATACGAACAGTGATTTCTGTCTGCAAATTGATCCCGAAATTCCGAAATAGGAATATGATTAAACCTATTGGATTAATCCTTCATCAAAAGGAAATTTTTATTTCTTAAAATATAAAAAAAAAGTAAAACAATAAAAAAGAAAAAGAGATGGTGTCCGAAAACCACGGTAATATATTTTAATAAAATTTCATTCACATATCGCTGCTTCGACAAATTGTACCGTAAATTTTAGTTAATTTGTGACAATTTAGATAGCTTTTAGAAAGTTTGACGTCCTCACTAAGAAAGTATCCGCAGTCTACGGTACTTTTTTTGGAATAGGTCTAATTCTAAAAAAATATAAAAATCGATTTTTTTCAGACGTGTCAACATTCAAGCAGTGGCTTGCAATTATTTATTTTAATTTCAATTTTATTAACGCTTAAACTTTGCTAACATATTTTTGTAAAAATAAATTTAAAATGCACTTACGAATTTTTTTCCCCTTTCTAAATGTCATCCTTGTAAGGACATCTTGAAGAATCCTCTCTTTGGCTCTCTTCCAGAGGAGCCGTGACGATTGCCCGGTTCCATCAACAGTTAGCTGTTGGCCAGTGAGTCACCAGTTAATTTTAGTTTTGAGTACGACGGACCTATTTCGAAGTCAAGGAGATTTAGTGCGGGTAACAATGCGTGAAATCTGTAGTTAACCTGGATCATCAACTATTACCCCTACACCTCATCATTTAGGGGAGTTAATAATCGATTAATGCAATAAAATTCAAACAGTAGACAAAAGTATTAATTTTCTGTACAAAGT
>NW_027115892.1:2125464-2161875 GCF_000696795.3 Halyomorpha halys
GTCTTTATGAATGAGTTTATTTGTGACGTAATAAGGAGCATCAAGGATTTTACGTAGGATTTTGGATTGTAACGATTGGATGCGGGATTTTCAGTTCACTTGTACTATTTAAAAAAAAAAAAAAGAAAAAAGTTTAGTGCTATATAAAATTTCAATAAACTGTGACTTGAGACAGAATTTTCTCCAAAGAACTGGACAGATGAGGCTAAGGAGTCCGCAGGGAAGAAAGCAATTCCAATGTAAATTTCATAAGGTCTTATTTAAATTTATAAGGTGTTTAAAGAGCATGGCGAAAGCGGAGGCAGTTTGTAGGCACAGTACACGGCTTTTATTATTCATAGCTTTGAGCCTTACTGAAGCTGTCCGACATATGCAGCATTGTTTCCGGCCTCCCCTACGAATTGCCTTATTATTTACATTTCAGTCCTGCTAATTTTGCCTATCGAAGTTTTTAACTAAAGGGCTTCATCGCAGAATTTGTATTGCTCTGGAGAGAGTTTCCCCTCGCCTCTCCTATCCTCCGGGAGTTTTGCGTAGTACTTTTTTATTCCTATATTTATAAAAATGCAAATTTGTTTTAGTTCTATATTTTTTTAATCAAAATTTGTAGCTTTTCGGGTATTTAGTTACCCGAAGTTAGGCCATTGTAATGGTTACACATATTTTTTCAGGCAGAAAAACAAAATAAATTGTAAATATATTATTTTAAGGTCTTTACTGAGTAAATAACCTGTAATTAAAGCAATTCACAATACTCAATCATAGATTGCTATATTTGGTTGAAAACAAATAGTTTTTGAGTTTGATCGACAACAAATTTGAAGTATTTCGAAGATATTAGAAAAAATATTAATAAATGACAATAATATGAATAATGTTTGGAAATAAATATTTTTTTAATAGCTTAAAACATCATTGGTAGTCAACGCTATTAATTTCTAATATATTTTTGCTTACATTTGATTTATTATTCGTCTGTTCGATGTTAGATTTGTGACAATAAACCTTGTGATTTAAAAAACTGAAATACTAATCTTATTGTTTTATCATCGTCTCGAAGAGTTTTTGAAATATTCAGGTTTAATCGTAACCTATTAAGGCGAGACAATCTTAGATATGGTTAATTGTCAAATTTTTGTTGCCATATGGACATTTCGGAGGCGTTTCTTTTCAGATAAGATAGGAGTGAATGAGCCTTGTGTTACCTATTTCTTTGAGTCGAGATAATACGACCTCCTCTCTACATTTACTAAATAATACTAATACTTAGTAATAATAGGCTAATAAATACTTAGTAATAATGCGTTTGATATTTTTATTAGAACTAATCATTTTAAGTTTATTCAATTTATGCTATAAACTTAATAATTGAGGTCTCTTATGTATTGTTTGTTCTAGTAAAGTAAATCCAAATTATGTTCATCAACGAATGAATAAAATTTCTCGTTCAATAACTAAACTTCATTTCCATAACCGTTTTATAAACACCCTAAAAGTCATATTACAAATAAAATTACATTGAAACTTATTAATACAACAGTAATAAGGAAAATGATATACAACTAAATTTAAAATATGCCAGTACTAACTAACTTATTATTATTTATGAATTAATACAAACTTATTCAACAAGTTTTAAATAATAAAATTAGTATTTAATAATACATAAAGTAAACCACAATGGTTCCTATTCATCCCTCTATTTTCAATCCGCTGGTGTTCTTCAAGGTAGTATTCTCGGTCCCATCCTCTGCACCATCTATACAGCTGACATACCAACAACTCCTAACACTATCCTTACCACGTATGCTGATGACACATGAGTGCTCACAGTTAGTAATAACCCTTTGATTGCATCCCAAACTCTCCAGTCCCATATCATAATCCTCGAAGAATGGTGTCGAAATTGGAGAATAAAGATAAATCCCAACAAATCACATTTACTCTTCGTCGTAAACCTGCCGACTGCCCTACAGTATACTTTCATAATGTGGCTCTTACCCCTGTAGAACAGATTCGTTATCTTGGACTACATCTTGACAAACGACTAACCTGGAATCCTCACACAAGACTGAAAAGACAGGAAACTGCACGCAGATTCCGACTACTACAGCACTTACTAGACAAACGGTCTAAACATCCAACTCATTACAAAAGACTGATCTACATGACAATAATAAGGCCCATCTGGACATACGGAGTTGAGCTTTGGGGCTCCACTAAACCTTCGAATTCCTCTCGTATCCAATCTTTACAATCCAAAATCCTTCGTAAAATCCTCAATGCTCCTTATTTTGTTACTAATAAAACCATCCATAAAGACCTAAATGTTCCTTATGTAACCGATCTAGCCCGAACCCGATATTATACCTTCCATAATAAACTCCCTAACCAACCAAACCCACTCGTTTCTATCCTTGCTTCCTCTTCCATTCCTGGCAATCCTCCAAGGTGCCTGAAAAGAAGATGGCCTCGTGACCTTATATTGTAAACTGTTTTAGAGTTCTACTACTGGGTAGTTTCTCTACATCCTGTATCATATCATTATGTCATTATGATCAAATTTACTGGATGTATTTTTTTATACAGTTGTAAATATCAACAAATAAATAATAAAAAAAAATAATACATAAATAAATTTTAATTTTTTTATATGACTGTAAAGAACTGAGACATAATGGGGAAAATTGAAATTTTTCTAAATCTTAAATTGTGTTTTTTTTCAGAAGCTACAAATTGAGTTTTCTTTCTATAATAAGAGTAAATGAAGAAAGATAATCCGGTTAGTGGTTAATAATGGTTGTAAAATAGCACAACTATTTATTATTTATCAACGTTTTGCCTCTTTTCGTCAGGGCTGAATTTTGAAAGATCAGAAAAAAGATTTTATAGTTTTCTTTTTTGGACCACCACTATCTTTTTCACTTATGTCATTGTACTCTATTATCATCTACTCATGTCATCAGTTTTTTGTTATCAGGTTCTTTTCATCACGAGTTAAAATAATCATCAAAAAGGCGCTTTTCCATTTCAAATCATGCTCCCAGATAGTTTGTAATCCTGTTAGAACAAGCAAGCCTATTGTCAATTCATAACTCAACGCAGAACTTTTCTTGTAAAATACAATTACATAAGGCTTAGTGTCCTGATAGATAAGATTTAGCTCAGGATAAGAGTTTCGCTGCCGTACATCAACTCCAGAAGGACTCGGCTGACAAAGATATCCTCATCAGAAATAAGCATATTTCCTCTGTGAAGACAGGCTCCCAGGACCAAGACCCTCTAGACAATACCTTCTTTCCCTCTTCTCTTCCCCCCCCCCCCCGTTCTTAAATAACGAGGAGATTACGTGACCCCCTAAAAAATGCTGATTCTTGTCTCCGTCTCTCTGCTACATAATGTAAGGAGTAGGCTCCTCCACCATCAAACATTCAACAAGGTGTAATCAGCTACAAACAAGCAGCATTTGTCTCTAAGAAATATTGTCTTTAATCCGAAACAACCCCAATATTTCATTGAAGGGTCGTACCAAACCCTTACACGATATTATTCGTGTTCATGATTTCATAACCACATATTTAACAGATTATACTTTTCCGCGTTGTGATACAAAGTAAATTATGTTTCAAAAAAATCATTTTTAAAATAGTTAATTCTTTGTTAAACGTGCGTTTCCTAAAAATGAATCAGTTCCATTATATTCGTCATCGAATCGTAATCGAGCAAATATTATAAGTTTGACAATTAAAGAATAAAGTTTTAATCACGAAATATAATCATGACTACTTTATAAATCATAAAAACGACTGTTTGAAAAATAATCATTTCTTTTTGATAGCTCTTAACATCTGACGCTTAAATATCTTTTGTTCTTCATGATTGATATTTCAGTTGTATTCATCATAAACTAAACTTTGTTAAAAGCATTTATTTAAATAAAACTTTTATTTTGCTATATTAATGTATCTGATTGACTTTAGTGTTTTATTTAGTAATCATTTATACCTTCTTTGTAACCGTCCCTCAAATTTCTTATTTTATATTACTATTTTTTAGAGTTTGTCCAATGGGTTGTTGCACTACACGCCTGTAACACTCCATTTTAATTAAGGTCAAATTTGCTGAATGTATTATGTAAAATACAGTTGTAAATTTCAATAAAGTTATTTAAAAATATATATATTACTATTTTAACAAAAAAATTCGTTATACACTCTAGATAAGTTTTTATAATTAAAGAAAAATCATAATTTGTCCTTCTTCAAGTCTATATATTTCATCAAGTCTAGCCTTTAGTTATAGTAAAATATTACATTACTTAAAATAAACTCCTAAAAAGCCAAAAAAAAAACTCTATTGATTGAATTAAATATTTATTTCCATACATATTGTTTGGACTAATTTCATATCTGGTAAAATTTTTGTATAAAGTCAATGGCTAAAAAATTATTTGGATTTTCTTTTTAATCATAAAAGATTTTAGTCATGTTGTTTAGACGGGTTATTTATCACTGAAAATTCTGACAAAAAATATTCGGTTTTTAGCCGGATAAATTTATAACCGACACTTTAAATTAAAGAGTTATAGTTATCAATTATCTTTAGAACTTTAGTACCCTTTGTACTCGGGCATGATTTTATAACTTTTTTTTTTTTTTTACTTTATTAAGTTTATTCACAACTGTAAAAGTATTTTTACAACCAGCGAATGAGATGTAGAGAGAGAGAGAGAGAGAGAAAAAAAAAAAAAAAAGTCATGAAGGCATGAAGGTTAGGGTCATCCAATGATGCCTCTCCATTAAAATTGAAATTTAAAAATCAATTTAAGAGGTCCCTATTCCAGCTCCTTCGTAAACGTCGTCTCGTACCTGCTAAGTCTAGTGTTGATAGTCCTTGAATTAGAGGGTTAGTGTGTGTTGGAAGTGCGTCGTGAAACCGTTTATATAATGATTTAATGGTTGTTTGTACGTAGGCAGTTCGTAAGTCTTTGTGTAAGTTCTTGTTACTGATGTAGGGGGGAGCACTACTGATCAGTCTTAGTAATTTTGATTGAAACTGTTGCAGTTTCAGTAAGTTAGTTTTTTTGGCATATCCATAAATTTGTGCACCGTAAGTCCAAATTGGTCTGAGAAGGTAAGTATAAATCTTTAGTTTTTCTGAAAGTGGTAATTTATTTTATAACTTAAATCAATATATTAATATAACAGCAAAATTTAGTTTTCTAAAATCTAGCAATCATATTTTATTTCAATACAAACAATTTTATGGAAAATACACCATAAGGACCACTACAAATAATACTGGTATAAGATTGAGTGGGCTCTGGATGAGGAGTTTCTAAGATCAGTAGTTCAGGTAGGTTATCCGCTGGTTGTGTCCATCTACAACCAGTGAATAGTCTTGGAATGGCGAACGGGAGGGTCTTCCAATTTCTGTGAGGACTTATTTTTAGAAATATTTCATTGATTATCTTTTGTAACGTTTGAGCTCTAGCTGAATGGGTTTATCTGGAAAATTTAAAACATAAATGTTTCAAAATGCATCTTTAAGCAACCAACTTTTCAAATATTTTCCAAATGGTCCCTTCCTTTTGCTAAAACTCGGTAGAGGAAGTGGACCGAACATGGTTCAAATTGCGTCTTAGAGTTCGCTGACTTCGATGATTTGGGAACCAGTAACAAGAAATTTTAATATTAAGACAAGAGGAAGACCCTGTGGAATGTTCTTTATCTCTTCAGTGTCACGCCTTTTTCCAATTTTAGCCACTTTTTTAGTGTTTCTCAAACTAACTTAAATCTCTTCCCAATTTAAATAAATGATTCAAATGTGATATTTAAGCGCCGTCAATGCGGGGTTTTGTGGATCAGTTTTGTTGTTTAGTGTAGAAATAAGTTCTTGACACAGAGATACAACGTACCCCCATTAATTCCTTGGCGTAGCCTAAGTCTATTGCTAGACTAGCTTAGCTGGACTGATATCAATGCCTTATAATGCCACAAGGCAATCAAAGGGAGAAGACTCAGTAAAGTGTGTATAATACATTTCAGGTATTATACATATGTATGTATACTATTTAAGTACTATTAAGTACTAATTCTATTTTAATGATGGATATGAAAAAAAGGTAGTTTTAGTGGGGCAGATTGGCCGGGTAGGATTTCTGTTTTTTTTTATTATAATAATATTTCATAGGCTTTATTTATTGGTTATAATGTCAATGATACATTCTTCTAGACTTTCCGGATTGACTTTAGTCTTGGATACACAATTTCGTGGGATTTATGAACAAAATTTCACTAAAACTTAAATTTAAAAAAAAGTTGTGATATGATGCTATTTCAATTTCAGCTGGAGTGTAAAATGAATGTTAAAAAAAAACAAAAAAAAAAACGCATCTATATTTTGATCATAATAATAATAATAATGAAGGCCTAACGAACCCAAAGATTCGATGCCGATATCACCAAATGCTCTCTGCATACATCCTTCCAGTGACGCTCTCCAAATCCAAGTCCACTAAATCTGTTTTAACGCAATTCTCCCATCTACGTTTTGGTCTACCACTTGGACGTTTACCCGTTGGTTCAGTGATTATTAACATTTAAGGGATTCGCTCGTTTCTAAGCCCTACAACCCTACACGTCCATCTTATTCGCCGCAATGCTATAACTTGAATTATATTTACCGGGTGTATGCCCCTTAATTTAGCGTTGTGTAATCTTCTAAATTCTCCCGTTAATTCTTCATTTTTCGGTCCGAATATTTTGCGGAATACTTTATTTTCGAAAACCCTAAGACTCTGTTCATCCCTTAGTGTACGAGGCTACGTCTCACATCCATAAAGAACAGTGGGAAGGATAATAGTTTTGTAAATTTTAATTTTTAAGTTTTTCGATAGAAGGCGCGAGCTACTATATTTTGATAACTTTAGAAAAATAACGTCAGCGCCGGCAGAATTAAATGTTATACTGTACCGCATGACAATCTAATTCTGCTCATATAAATTGATTGCATTGATCGTAATTTCGACTGATTTAGTCTATTTCAACTAATTTGTTTATAAAATGTTAAATAAAATATCGTCGCTTAAGCTGTGAAATCTCATTACTCCGTAAAAACTATAATTCAAAAAAAAAAATTATTATAAAGATATCTCGGAGTCAGAAAAAGATATATATATTAATCCTTCAAAAGGATGGTTGAGAAGAAATGCTTTTATGATGTTTTTGTTATCCGTTGCTTCTTATTACTTTTCAAAGTTATAAAATCGTATAATTATTTTTTTGAATTAACAAGGTAACACTACTTACGATATTTTAACGTTTCAGGTAGTATTTACTAAGTTTAGAGATTACTGATTAAATCATCGAGTACATTCCAATAATGTAAATTATTTCATCATTGCTTAAAAATAATAATCCACTTGTTCATCTATAACTTACAATGTTGTTTAGTAAATCGGATTAAATAAATAAAAATTGTTCTGTGGATGTTAACATAAAATTTAATCCTGACTTAACAATGGAAATGGAGGATAATCCTTTGTTTAGCAGAAAGCTAAATAATCAGATGAAGAATAAAATCCCGGAAATAAATCAAAGAGCTCGGGAAGGGTCGCGGTATAATCCTTTGAAATCCGGTGCAAATGGAGACCTAACACCGGCAATCATTGAGCCTGCTGTATCCCCTCAGTTATCCCTGAATGTTTGTTATTATTCTAATAATGTTAAAGTCTTCTGTCCTTTTGATGATTCAGTGGTCTTCCGGGCACGTGGTACGATCAGCGCTGTATCAACTTGTCTTGTTGTGTTTACTTGGTATAGTCAGTTAATTATGAGATATATTTTTATTTTTATTAGAGGCTTATATGGAATCAGTTTTAATTAAGTTAATAATAAAACATATATATGAGTGCAACCAAAGTGGCGTATTTTCAATTTTCCGAGAACGTTGTGTTTGAATTATAGTATGAGGTTTCATGTAATTTGTGATTTTGATAATAACCTCGCACATTTATCTTTTGTGCATTGTGACTCGCACATTAAAATTAGATAAATACTGATATAAAAAATTATTCATTTACACCACTTATTTTTTAAACCGACGATAAAGAATGCTATTTGCGTATATTTATCGTATTTGCATTATGCTCGGAATATCAAATACATTATGTTTTCTTGTAACAATGAGCATTTTTTTTCGAATCGGTAGTTTTTATTTTGTAATATTTAGAAAAGATTTATTTTATTTTTAATTAAGCTCTGGAATACATTATTAGAAATGTCACTACAATTGCAACAAAATAATTAATTATTAAGGTTACAACAATACCATTGGCTCAGTCTGTCTATTACTCAGTCTTAGAACTGGTTAAATTATTTAACATTTTTCAAACGTCTACAAAAGGAATGCAATAGAACTTAAAACATCATCGATATAACCTCTATACGATTAAAGAAATTCTAAATTATAACCGAAAAACAAGATGATTCTATTTAAAACAGTAATATTTCATAATGATATACCCAACTCCTGTTTGGAGTTTTCTACTTGTGACTCTAACAGCAGTACATTAGAGGTTATACAAAATATACTTATGCGGATAGTAAACAAATGTCCTCGGTATACCAGAATTTCTAGTATGTTGTCTGACTTGCAGCACCCGATGACTAAACCGTCCATACTTATCACAAAATATTTTCTCGCTTGCTTTCATATCTGACCGTTCATACAAAAAATAGGATACTACGACAAGGAATCGCTAAAAGACATAACCACAATCTTAGCAAACATATACTAATCGACAATCATTGAACATTATTCCTAAATTTCACCAAACTTTAGTTTGGTAAAATTTAGAAATAATGTTACCAAGTTTATTAATGGTTTATAAAACTTTTTATTTATTTATTTATTGATTGATATTTACAACTATATAAAAAAAATACAGCAAGTAAATTTGATCATAATGACATAATGATATGATACAGGATGTAGAGAAACTACCCAGTAGTAGAACTCTAAGGTTTATAAAACTAAAGATATGTTTAAAAGGAAATTCAAATCATTTTACCGTATCATGCCAAAAGCTATTTGCGTCTTTACATCTATTATATATCAATTACAGCCGTATGGCAATCTGTATATAGAAATCAATATAAACAACAATGAAAGAAAGATTATTGCAAAAGTTTTTTTATCAGGATAATGAACAAACCGGTCTTAAGTAGAAACTATTAAGTTAATAAAGCTTAAACTATTAGTTCTACAAATAAATACGGATAAAAATATTAAGTTGGAATTGAAATTGACGAAGATTTCGGCGATATGGATTAAGTGTGAATGCTTTTCAACACACAGTGGCGATTGAGTATCTAGCAGGTCTGAAATAAATAGAAGCAAGGGTAAAACCAAAAAAATATTAAATTTACTATTGTAAATTATTTTAGTTCCAGGTTATTCTTCAGAAAAATAATAATGCAGATTTAAATATTTTTTTTATTTATTAGTTGATATTTACAACTGTATAAAAAAATACAACCAGTAAATTTGATCATAATGACATAATGATATGATACAGGATGTAGAGAAACTACCCAGTACTAGAACTCTAAAAACAGTTTACAATATAAGGTCACGAGGCCATCTTCTTTGATTTAAATATGAATACAATAATTGCCTCCATGAAACGTTAGCCAATGTGAGAACATAAATGGTTAAACCGAGTGGTATTAGCTGTACTAGCACGCCATAATTTAATTGGTTAGATAATATTACATATGAAACGGTCCTGTTGTTTGTTCGGTTTGGATAATAAAGGGATCACTAAAAGGCTAATGAAGCCTTGAATAAAAGTTTGGATTTTGACTTTTTATTTGAGGAAGTTTCGAGATATCTTTTGCCTCGTTAAATCGGACCCTTAGGAGTGATTTCGGTTGCAATTTTTGTAGTATAAATAACATCACGAAACTCGTGCGCGCGCCAAGGAAAAGTAAAAAAAGGCAGTTATGTAGAAATATATAGTTATGTACACAAGAAAGAGGGGCTATGAAAATTATACAACAAAACAATCTACTCCGACAGATTTTTATTGTATTGTCAATAAATCACTTTGTATTGAGATGACCTTGTAATGACAGTGAAAGTTTGTGTGACCTAACAAATGTTTTTGTTTTTTTAATTGATAATCATTCTTTATCTGGCTTGAGTGGTTCAGTATAACGCTACATAAGATGAACCGCTGTATAAAAAATGTTTGTACTTTTTAAAAGCATAAAATAAATGCTTCATTCTAAAGACATCTTAAAAGAATTTTGGTAGATAAAAACATAAAATAGAAGTTTCAAATTGTGATTTGTTATAACTTAAAAAATTACTAAAATGGTATTGCCGATTTTTACTTTGGCCTACCTATGTAAGAAATATTATGTAAGGTGAAGTATTGCGGTCATGAAAAATTTCTAATTTTAGTTTTTGACGTAAAAACACGTTTTGAGGTTCCCTGAGTTGAAATAAGCAAGACTTTCAAAATAGTATGTGTATGAGAGACAGACCTAGCTAAAAAACTAAAGGTTGTCTACCTGAGGGTGTTTAAAACATTTTTTTGAAAAAATCAACGGACTAGAAGTTCCATTTTATAGATTTGATTTTGTGACTTATGAGGTACCACAATATAAGTGATGATATATAATAAAAAATAAATCACTAATTACATTAAGTTATATTTCAATTATTTATTTATTTACATTTACATTTTTTTTTTTTAATGATCTGTTTGTTGGTACCTATCATTGATAAAAGAAATATGCACTATTAAATGTCCAGAAATAGGCATAAGTCCTGTAAAATTGGAAAAAAAAAACTTTATAAATACACCTCATTATTTATAAGAGTATTCCTTCGATAATGGAAGAGTATATTATTGCCCATTTCACTTAATGGGTCCCTAGCCTTTGTTGACTTACCATTAGGGAACTTTCCATTATTGGGAATCGACTCTTGCATTAATTTTTTGCTTTATAACCAATCACTTTACTTATTGTTAAAGAAAGCTGTTACTCGTGATTTTTTTTCTTTCCTCCTCTACCAGTTTTATTGATTTTTAAATGTTTAATGATATCTTACTCTACAGTTTATTATATATGATTTTTTTTCAATGTTTGGATTATGAATAACCTATATATAGATAGGATATATATAGGTATGTTTCCCTACTCAAGTTCATTTCTGATATACGGAGGGTGAGAGAGTTTTCGTAAAATGACTAACCTATTCTAACCATGGTGGGATTCTCTGCGAAATAAAAGTCGCACTCCTAGGCCGGATTCGAACCGCCACCGCAGTAACGAGGCAAACAAGACAGACACTCTTACTCCATCGGCTACAAACGGACCGGTTCTACATAGGTGAACATAATGCTTTTTTAGAAATAATAGCAATACTAGGTTACCATAGTAGCCACAGAGGAGAGGAAATACATATTTTCAATCCAAATTAATATATTTATGCTAAGAAAAATAACCGACATTAAAATTAGGTAATTTGGTTCAGTTGAGTTGTAGATTTCAGAAGACCGTACGCACTCGGTTATAAATAATATGGCACCTGTTTTCGGAACTGTGTTTATTTAATATTGTAAAACATTAATTATTCCATATTTTATAACGTTTGTAAAAAGGTAATTTTTTACGCCTGGTATTTGTACTTGAATATTAATTAAAATTCTATATTTTATTTAGTAACTGTGGAAATTTCAGGTATTGGTGTGGAATTTTTCTGATACCATTTGTAAGACATAACGATAAATCCCTGTAATCTTGTGTTTTTACAAATAATTGTTGTTTTGATATTTTTAAACAATACTTAGCGAAAAGAGGTCATAGAACTAAATAATTTTCTAAACATTTGGAGTTTAATAAATAACCCAAAATATAATGTTCTTGTATTAAACCAGACTTTAGGAACAATTGGTATGAGAATTTGGAAATGAAATATTAAGTTTTGCTATTATTTAGTGAGCTTGATTCTTTTACATTCACTTACTTATGATTATTATTATGAAGTATATAGTAAGGGGAAGAATTGCTATGTTGACAAAAAAAAAAAAAAAAATAGTTTTTAACGGAACGTTTTAAAGCCTGTTGGGCTGAAACAACCTATCTTGAAAATTATCTTTGTGTATATGAACATCTTAGCTCAAATACAAAAAAGTGCTCGAAACTGAAATTTTATATTTAAGGTAGAAATGTGTCTGCGATGTGGTATCAACTTTTACCTTAAAATCAAGGAACCAGAACTGGCTCTTAATACATTCGATTTTAAAATGTTTTTACTTTATTCACCCAAATGGCTCAAATAATGTTCAACAAACTCGTTACGTGAATGACTAATTGAAGAGTCTTCGATGACAGCTATCCTTATCAAATCAGCATTGAAACAGTCTAACGGGGCTTTAAGAAAAAAAGGTTCCTCTGAAGATTAAATTTTGGTTATTTCAAACATTTAACCATTTGTCATTGCTAATATAAATAAACACATGATAAATACATAATATATAGGAATTAGAATTCTAACTAAAAGAAAAAATTAATTTTCTTCAAGTTTGGCTACATGGGAGTAAGCAGAGGGGAGGAGGGGGAGCCGCGGCTCCTCCCAAGATTTTTGGGCCCAAGAAAAAAAAGGAATGAAGGAAAATAGTGAACTTATTTTATAGATGGTTTTTTTTTTTTTCTGGAAACATGCAATAATTTGGAAGGTATTGGCGGTGAAAGATGGTAGCTTCCAAAAAATCATCAGTGATGAAAAGTGCAAAACTTATATTTTTTATTGTACAAGCCATTGGTTAAACTTTGTTGTTAACTATTTGAATTCAGTCGTTTCATTTTCAATAATTTATCATGATTACAGGAAATACAAATTTAAAAAGTAATAATTGATTTTTATGAAGTAGAAATAAAATGGTGGGATATTTCTTGGAATATGGAATTACATATTTTTCTTTTATCCAACGTTTCAGAATTTTGACATATATGTTAGAGGCTCCCCCATTGGCGAATTCTTGCCTACGCCCATGTATGACATGGAAATACTGTGTCTTGAGTATTCTTGCTGTTCTCTTTTTGAAATCCACGGCTCTTTAGTTAATTATTTACTCGAACTGAACGCCTGAGCAGTAACTTCCCTTGTATCGCTAAGACTGTATCGGGCAGTTAGGCTAAGAAGGGCACTAAAGAGACCCTAATGCCCGCCTGCGGGTTAGAGTAACGGCCCCAAGGTTAATTCCACCAACCAACATGTGTTTTTGCTACAAACGACCAGCAGTTTTGGGGGCGCACCTTGAATAATATATTTAATTATAAGGAAGGAAAGTGTGAGGTTAAAGTGTAGTGAAGTAGACCCTTTATTGCCGATAACTCCTACCTCTCTCCTGATGAATCGCCCGCTCATGTCTCTGCCTTTCTCATTTATTTATTTATTGTATATATTCACAAAATAGAATGAGATTAAAAAAAAAAAATTCGATTTTTAACTTCAGTCAAAAAATCTGAAGCAGTGCGCGGATCACACACTTACTATGAAAATTAAATATTAAATACAAGAATAACGAATATTATTAATAAAAAAAAAGGAATATTGTCCGGGCGTGGTCAAATAAAAACTGAAATAGTGATTATTTATATTGAGCCAACGTTTCGCTCCACGTTTCAGGGCTTCATCAGGGCTAAAGATACAAACACTTAATTGATGTAAATCTAGATGAACAAAATTAATGAAAAATGAAACAAACGTTTCATGTTCATGTAGTTATAACAGAACAACTTTGAAAAATCTATTATTTAAGTATGCATATTTTAACCTAAGGACTGATTAGTATTCTGTATACTTATGCAAGTACATTGCATCTGGTCGAATTGCTTATTGTGGTTAAATTAAGCATTTCTTTTTTGTACTTTTTTTAATCATTTATTTGATTTTTTTTTTTTCGATTTTCTTCCTTTCTACTTAACCATATATTATTTTAGTCTCTCTCTACCCTCCCATTCATCTCGTATTTATCTTCTTCAGAGAACCAACATAAGTATTCATTGTATTATACAATTTTATTTAAATTAATAGACTCAATAGATGTTACTAATGTCGGTACGCACACATAAGAAAATATATAGAAATAACTTGAAATAAAATAAAATAGTACTGATATTAATTTTAGTTAGTTTAAGATAAAAAAAAGAATAAATCAGATTAAAACGAATACATAATTTAAAAAAAAAATCGAACAAATCGTTTTACGAATATAATTTAAAATAGGTTAAATCAAAATCCAAACCAAGGGTATAATACAAAATTAAATCATACTTAATTTTAACAAAAGATAATGAAGTCGAAGAAGTTACAAGCGGAAGAGATTGGTCTTTTGGTTGACATTTCCCCATAATATATATTCGATAAATTGGTAAGTGGAAATAATAAACCAAGCAAAGACGGTTATGTTTATTTATAAATTTACAGTATGATAAAATGTTATTAGGAACTGTATTTTGTAAGATTTAATTCCACCACTAGATATATTATTCTAAATTATTTCGCTTATGAATAGTTGCATTAACAAAAAGAAAGTAAATTATAACCATATACAGTTTATCAACTGAACATATTTGATATAAAACTCACAATTGTTGACTTGGAATCAGAAATTATATCATGGGATTCACCCTTGTGGATTAATTAATCTGCTACCTTTCTCAAACAATTATGTAAACGCATACAGCAATTATTTCTTATGTTTTGAGACGTATTTCCTTAACTCATTCAACTAGTGATTTTTAAATTAAGATGATTATCATACACAAAAGAAAGAATAGTATTTATGTCTCTACTGTCTAAATTATGTATTAATACTAATTTTTAAATTTTATACTTTATTTTAAGAGCACGCCAAACAAATCGCCTGTCAATAAATATTTTCTTATTAAATTTGAATCATAATAGGTAAATTTCCTGTGTTTGTTTAACCATGCAGTTCATAGTATACAGCTTTAGTACTATAGAATCGTTTATTTTAAGTAGAATATGTCCAAATTTTCAATTAGTAAATGCGATTTTTAAAGTTAAAATATAAACTTTTGGAGAAGAGAAATATGTAAGTTCAATAGTATTCTGAAATTTAATTGTTTTCGTTCATATTTGCGCGCACAGGTGTGTCGTGTGCTAAATTATGTTTAAAAAAGTCTATATTTATATTTGTTGTTTTACTCCGAATGTCTCCTGATGTGTTCTGTAATGCTTGTGCAAATTGATTGTTGTTGATTGAGTTGTGTCATTCTATATAAAGATGAATTGAATGAGTATCGTTCCCCTAAATGCATCAGAAAATAAAATAGCTCTGTCTGCTAAAGTATATCCGCCGAAGGGACGCTTTATAAATTGGTTTGAGTTAAGTGCACCGTGTACCGTCACAAGCGGAGACAGGCAATTTAGCTTTCATCAGGTTGATGACGGGAGAAGGGAAGCAGAAAAGCTACTTAGCTTATAAGAAAGAAGCTTGGAGCAGGAGTCAGTGTAAAGGTTTTTCCCTAAAAATACCGTCGATTCTAAACTTAGCGGTAGTACCGAGTGAACTCAGCATTAAGCATTCATGGTTTACATTTGCTTGGAGACTTATTCGAATCCCCTTAACGGTATATTCTTCAAGTATTCGACAGGCGTTCCTAGCCGATAAGAGCCTGAAGAAGTAATGGATATCACCATCACCATGGACATCAATACATCACCTACGTAACGACTCTGGCCGGTGTACTTCTTACAGACCTAATGGTATTGAATGCCTGACGGGAAATAGGTTCCAAATCCTCTTGAACTATTGTTATTGAATTTGAATCATTTATTCTTGAAACGAATATTCATTTCGTTGGATATTAAACTACGGCAGCGTTTATTATTTGAATTACTTTTTAAATATTGCAAAACGTTGGTCATTTTTTAGGGGAAAGGGGTTGATCATCAAATTTAAACTAAAACTAAACAATAATTATTGCATAATAAAAGCGAAACGACTTTTTCTGTTTCTTAACTAAAATGAATACAAATGAAATCATATTTTAGATAAATCTCAATTGTTGCACTTACACCAAATATGCACTTACCTCGACTTACATTATTTAGTCCAAAAGCCCTCGGGGAAACAAAAAGCGTTTATTTTACTCCAAGTTTTGATCAATTTAATGAAAACCATATGTTGTGATTTAGACATATTCAAAATTGACGAATATGCCAGCAATAATTGAGGAAACTAAGAAATAGTGGCTGTTCTCTTCACTTTTACCTTTGCAGGTTTTATTCCTTAATAGGTTGCCTGGTTAAACAAGAGCGTCCCTTCTCTCTATCCCTCCAGTCTTCCTCCTCCACGCAGCCCTTCCACCGGGTTCGGGGTCTTCCTCTCCTCCGTCTTCCTGGTTGTTCCCATATCAGAAGTCGGCCACCTTTCACCTTTCACGTTCTGGCATCCACTGACAAACAATACAAAAATTAATTTTACAATCGGATCTCACTATGTTTAAATCTACCTACAATACTAAAAAACCTAACTAACCATCATTCAAAGCAGAGTAAATTTGTTGAAATTTATCCTACCCTTACTTTACCATACTTATCTTACCTTTCAAACAGACTCTCATAGGGAGTACAATCTCACAAGTGATCATAACACGAAAGATAGTGAAAGCCATTCTCCCCGGTATATCGACCACTCCACCACTAAAACCCCCCTTTTTTCTAACCTCCTCAATATCTTTACTTACAAACACATACAATATATATATATATATATATATATATATATATATATACACACATAATTTACAGTAAATCCCTTTTTACCCCATGACATTACACGAAAGGTTTACAGGGTACGCTGAAGGCGACTTTACTATGGTAATCATGGTAACATGGTAGCCGGGGGAGTTATAAAGAATGGGGAAGGATCATTCCGGCTGGTGTTGGTGATGGTATGAGTGACTTCAGACTGCAGAGCCCTTTCCTCGGCATGGAGGTCAACCAAGGGGACCGTGCTTTGTCACCTACCAGGTCTTATTGGTGGAGCGATTTCCCTGAATAGCGGGTTGGCACAGGCCTTCAGCCCATCAAAGAATTTGATGTGCCTCCGACCTATATACTCCGGCACAGAAGGAAGCTGGAGTTCTTGGTAGTTGATGCTGTTTCTGACCCTCTGCAATGAGGTGCCTCGGACAATCCGCTGGAGGACGGAGTTCTGGTAGCTCTGCAGCTTTTGAAGTATGGTCTTGTAGAGGTGCTGCAGTAGGAGTGCACCATAGAGCATTGTAGCATTGTCTAATGATGATCTTATATATTTGCAGCTTCAGCCTAAGAGAGATTTGCGGGGACTTAAGTAGGTGGTATATAGTCCGTAGGTCTTCAGGCGGGCCAGCTTGAGTTCTCAACGTGACTGAAGAAGGTGAGGTGCCTATCCAATGTGATGCCCAAGTAGAGGATGAAGGTAGAGATCGGCTGGTCAACTTCGTTAACTTTGAAAGAGGTTGGCAGTGGCGTCTTTCCTTTCTGGAACGACATCATGGTGGCGTCCGTTTTGCCTGGGTTCACCCCAATCCCAATATATTTAAGTGCATCAGTGATGGTGGCTGCTGCGTATCGGGCGTGGGTTAGGCCTGTTTTGGCATTGATGCAGGAGGCATAGATGCCGATGTCATCCGCATAGACTGCTACCACTTCCTTTGGGTGCTCTATTGCTACTATCGGTGCCGTAAAGAAGACGAATAGAATGGGACCTTGTACTCAGCCTTGAGGGGACTGTAGAAGAGCTACTTTCGCTAATCCCTACGACGAAGACCTGAATTCCTCCAACCGGCGGAGTAGGAGCGGATGGATAACACTCTCAAAGGCTTGGCTGCAATCCAGTGAGATGAAGGCTGTCGCACAGTTTGTATTCGTCTGCCCTAAAAGGGGTTGTAGCCTTTTTAGCGAAGTTGATACATCACTTTTGAAAAAAATTACTCTAATCGGTAAGAGGAGACTTAAGTTAGTTAAATCAAGCAATATTTAAAAAGAGCCTAAAATTGGAAAACGGCGTGAATTTCATTGAAAATTAAACCTTAGCAATAATTGATTGTAAATAGCTCTATCTGGGCTCATATTTTACATAATTTGCTCCATTTGTAATAATTTACTTTTTTTATCGTTGGTTGTTTTAAGTATACGGAACTGCGAATAAAAACGGAGCGAAAATTTTAGATTTTTCTGAAATAAAGTAAACTTCATGATCTTGTATCCTAAATACTTAAATATTTACTATTTAATAATATTTACTGCATTCCGTGTATTGTTTAGGTTAAAACTGATTTTCTCAAACGAAAAAACGCACAATTTTTTGTTCTTGCTTAAAAAATCTCAAAAATGAATTTTCCTATCTTTTAGAACAGCCTTATTTTTTTTCATTTCCTCTAACTACGATTGGTATAATCATAAAGTTTTAACTATTGACTGTTTATAGTATTCAGTAGATTAAAAAAAATGGGGTTAAATTACTGTTTTTTGGGTTTTTCTTTTCTTGGGCTCTTGGACTTTCATTAAAGTCCTGATATGACTGAAATAAAAAGAGAAGTTGGAATGTTAACAAAAAAAACAAAAGGAATATAAGTATATAATCAGGTGTTGGTAACAAAGAGATTATTATTTTGTTTTGAGGTAATGATACCTTCCATGATTGAATTAAATTACTTTAATATATATTATTTTGCTGTTAGTTTGAGAGAGTTAGTTTCCTTTGATGATCCATAGTTAATTTCCTACTTAATTATGCAGTCTGACCATTCATCCCAGGACGGGACCTCATCAGTTAGTCCTGCAAAGAGGAGCTGTAACAACAGCAATCAGGTGCCCCTGCTCCTGTTTAGCAATGCAAGGACCATCTCTCATTCCAATCAATCCACCCTGGCTCCTCTCTTTACAATCGGATAGTCTTTCTCCTCTGCTATACATTTAGTGACTAAATCCAATCTCGGTACACTACTTAGAAATTTATGTTTTCGATATATCATCTAATAGTTCAAACGATTCCTTCAAACTCCAAATGCATTGCATATTTAAAGGACCTAATAAGTTGAATTATCTTTAAAAGGATGTAATATCTGTTAACAAAAAAACAATCAGTTGATGAAAAGAAATTTTTCATTAGCGAAAACAAATCTCCTCATAGTGGTTTTGGCTATCACAGAAAATTATATAAACATAAAGTAAAATATATAAACTCAATTTTTCACTGTTTAGTAAGTGTTGAACGTTCCTGGATTGGTATTATAAATCTATTTGTCTGATCTTTTTTACTCAATTGGTGTGAGATGTGCAATCTTTTGTCATCGTGATCTTATCATTTTTTGTTATATTGATATCTGATTAACAAAAGTCTACCAGTTACGTAACTATACTAGCATTTGAAAGCATTAACTTAAATTTTTTGAAATGTTTCATAAACGTTCATGAAACTTGTAAAATAAACCGGTTTTGATAAAATATAAATAACAAAATCAGCTAAAATATATATTATATGATAATAATTGTAAAAAAAAAAATGCAATAGTAATTTTAAAAAAATTTTAGTACTATGTATGTTATTATATTCATACTAAAATGAATTATTCACACTTGACATGAACATGTAGTCACAATAATGTTCAATAATATTACAATCTATGGTACACTTCCCAATTTTATTTAATATAACTACACCAATATGTTGTAAAATTTTTCTTTTAATTGAATAATTAATTCGTTCTTTAGAGATGATTTCGATTATTTTATTATTCTTATGCTTAAATTAAGCCTAGGCGATATGAATTGAACAAATTGCTTTTTAGGACAACCGAGGGCGAAATTAATTCGAGACACTGCTGAAGTTTATGCTAATTTTCGAAGCTATAAGAGATGCAAATAGAGACTGTCGTTATATCTTCTATAGCGATAACTGGGCGGATTAGATATGCAAAATTAACTCTACAACCCGTTTCGGCAAAAAGCCTCGCTTCTTCCTCAAGGGGCTGGCTGTCTTAATTAGATATTCTGTCTGCAGGGATCGACAGCGCGCTCTAGCTGAGCGGAGATGAGGGAGGAAACCTTGAGATCTGATAAATAAATAAAATAGATAAACTAATTCGGAAAATATAGAGTAATCATTGTTAGGGATAAGACTATAAAACAATTTGTTAAATCTAGGAAGAACAGTAAAAAAATAGTCAAAAAATAGTTGAAATATAGATTTTTTCACGCTAAAAAAAAACTTATAGTAGTTCCCCTCCCCCTGATAGTTTCTTTAAACGACTTAAAAAAAATAGTTGAAGTTTTTTTTTTTATTTAATCCCGACCATAACATTTCTGATATAGGAGAAGGAGGATCGTGCAATCTTTGGTAACCAATCTATTCTAATCAGAGTGGGAGTGTCAAGTTTTCATGCTGTGGGACCGCCAACAAATAGATGTCAACCCGTTCAGGCTATGATGGAATGGCGCAGCTGAAAAATCGAGGTTAATATGGTGGCGCTTACTCGGCTACGACGGCTTAATTTATTGGATGAGGCATCTCGATTTAAAAGGTTCCACAGTTTGCTAAACAATTTACTCATTTCGGCCATTCAAACTCATATCCCTAAAAATTTATGTATGTATGTAAAAATGTTTTCTCTCCTTTTGGTCAAAAATTTTGTAAACTATCGCCCACTTTTATTTGTCTGAATGAAATATATACAGTAATAAGGTACTACAAGGTATATATTTACCTTGTATTACCTCATTCCTGAAAACAATTAGAGATCTTTCAGGAAGTTAACTCACTTCTTGATGTTGATAAAATCAAAACGCAAGGGACCGAGTTCGAATCCGGCCATGGCAGATATTATTCACTCTAGCAGTGAGTTCGGGAGCTCTGTGGGGTCCACACAACCTCATAAAGTGGGTACTTTTAATTGGGTATTGGTCTAGTCGCAGTACTTTATAACAATGTACTGTACCCCTAAGCATTCATTGGTTGTAGCGGTACAAATTTATAGTTTAATAAACATAAAATTATTTAAATATATACTTATTTAATTAAGTAATTATATCATAGATTTGGATAGTTGTCAGGATTACGAATAAAGTGAGTTTCACGCAGAATGCATTTTTCCTAACGCTTCTTCCCTGGCCTTCAATCAATAACCATAAACAAAACGGGGTTACTTACTACTGTAGAATGTTCAGAAATTTGGTTCTTTAAATTTGACTAAAAATGACCAAATTTCTTTAATTGAAAAATGTAAACAAATTTACTATAATGCCTAATGGCTATGGTTCATCCTTCTGAATTAGTTCTTTGCCTGAATTAGTTATTTTGGTTAAAGATTTCAATTTGTTTTTTATTAACTTTTATAATTTTTGTCTATATATGTGTCATAACTAGTTTATTTAAATGTCTTTAATTATAATAAAGCAATACAATTGTTTTATTAGGGATTAATTAAGATACAAATGCAATTAAACCAAATTATGGAAAGCTTTTTTCTCTTCCCTATCTAAAGTTTTGAACAACTCATATTGGTTATCTGCAGCAAAATTAATTTAATGAAAGCTTAATAGCTACTGTAATGAGTAGGTCACTATACCACAGAAAATGGAACTCAGAGTTCTGTAACATAAATCTTATTTATTAAGAATGTTTAAATTGTTTGTACAGTGTAATCCGTTTCGTTAAATATTACATTCTGCACATTGTATGATTATAGACTATACAACACGCAAAACTATACTGAACTCGTATCAAGTTTAATTTGAAAGGATCGGGATTAGTTTCAGTTATTTAAAAAATTTTTAATAATGACTTTAATAGTACAAAAAAGGATCGGAATATAATCCAGCTTGTATACAACAGTAATGCGATTGCGAATTTACTTCAATAGTTAGATTAGATTAAAATCAATGTTTTAGAATTAAGTTGTTAAAAAAATAAATGTAAATAGTATGTTTAAGCTCAAAAATACCAAATGTAACTAGGATCGAATTAGTTGAAATAATCTTGTTTAGTTTATTTGAAAAATTATGTTTTTTAAAAAAGGACGTTGTACTGAAATTCTTTAAGTATTTAAACAAAATTAACTACTTTTGTATTTTTAATAAATTCTTTTATTTTGCAGCTTCGAATCTCTAAGCCAAATCTTGGCCATATCCTGGAGTAAAATATAATTATCTTGACTGGGTAATCTGAGCGGTTCGGGCTGGATTCATGTCAAATAAACTTTTGAAAACTTATCTTATTCCTAACGGTTTTCTGTATCTTACCCTTTATATTATCGGCACAAGAAGTGTTCCGTGTTGTTGTTTTTTCTGTGAGGATTGAAACATTAGGATCATTTATTTGCTTTTACAATGCTAGCAGCATTTATAAATTGATTTTTTTTTTTAGTAACATATGAATTGGTAATAATTTATAAAATGATTCTTATTTATTAATAAATCATTTTTTTATCATTTAAAAATTTAGTTTAAATAGAAATGTTGACAAAGTGACATTTTTTAATAAAATAAAATATTTATTTGATAGTTCGTTCATTCATTGTGTGTTGTGAGATTTGAAATAAGCTTTGTTTGGGTTAACCATGCATTAAAGAATTTCATATTTTAATTTTTGCATTTTATTTACGTTGATATGTTTTGATGTGAAACCATAAAATTTGTGGTGTATATTTGGATTTCAGGTCATTGACACACGTGATTCTATATTTTAGTGAACCCCATATGTTGAAAAATACGAAAACCTTGGCAGTATAATGTTGGTTCTTTTTAATTATCTCTTTTATTTTCTTTTAATGTAAATATTGTATATATAATAGAATTTTTTATCCAGATAGATTTCGAGACAACATGTAGGTTTACTGAATTATTTCAATTAATTCCTGTTGGACAAATAACTTTAGAAGCACTTTATTTGTTTAATAAATGAGGTTGAAGAGAAACTAGAAAACATAGGGTAGGAAAACCTATGAGGTTACGGAAGGTATTAAAATGCTATCCTGATTTAAAATAACAATATTGGACACTAAGTTAAAGTAACAAAACTAATTAATTTTGAACCTTTATTTACTGCTGAAATGACATTAAGGAAGAAAAACTGTTCTAATTTCGCGACTGTTGTATTAAAAATATTGATTTTATGTTTATTTCACTGCAGTCTAATTTAATTGTTTTCATTTATTTTATTATTTTTAAATTTTAATTAAATGTCTAGTCCAATGGGAAGTATTTGGTGTTGTTTTATTTCGCAACGTTTTAGATATAACTACGATTAGAGAACGATAAAAATAATAATTTCAATATAAAACAAAACTAGATAACAATAAGAGGTATTGTCATTCGGCAGATATCGGAGTGCCTGGAGGCAAATAGCTTTCGGGATGAGTCCATTACTCCATATCTTTACTAGCGCAAATTTTTTTCCATAGCCGTTTTGCTGCTGGAGATAAACGCTTTATGAAATTCGTCCCGGGTTTTTGTGAAGCCCCATCAGAATTTTTTTCGGTATCCTCGCTGAGCATTGTTCAGAGCTCGCCCTATGACGACCATTTATCACCTGGTCCGCAGCTTCCACTAATTTGCTTTATCTTTCGGGATTATCTTTTTTTCTTTGGGTTCTAGAGTGAATATGATTGATGGTGTAGCCGCATTAATGAAGAGCCCCCTTTCTGCTGCAAGGGCAGGTTTTCGATGAACCTTCGAGCTGAACTGCTTGCTGTCCTTTGGTCTAGAGTGTTTGTCCTCAAGTAGCACATTTACATTATTCCATAAATAATATGAGTCATTTATTTCCAAAAAAAAAAAAAAAACCAAACTCAGTTTAAATAATATGACTTCGAGTTTATTTTTTTTGGGGGGGGGGATAAACTTTTCATAATTATAATAATCCGAAGAAAAAAATAAAATAAAAAGTAAAAATTAAATATATTTTGTTAAAATTTGAATTAACTTAAGTGTTTTTTACTTATAATAAAATTTTTTTTAAATATTAGTTCTACTAAAACATAACTGAGTGTGCTATAATTATAGTGAAAAGCACTAAGCATGCTTCAGATATAGATGTATACATGATTAACAGCCACATTTATAGGTAAAATTGAAGTAAAACATTAACCCCGAAATGACACCAGATGACTGAAATCATAAATTAAGGAGAAAAAATATTTTAATTTCAGCTTTAAAAAAGTATATGAGTTAAGGAATAAAATACAAATAAAACTATAAATTTTCAATTTCGTTAATGGAAAAAACGACTAAATGACATCACTAATGATATATGATAATCAAATAAAAACAAAGAAAAAGAGAACAGGGAGAAAGGAATAGTAAATAGGAGAGAGTTCCTTTGGAAAAATCAAGCTTTGATTTTACTTGTTAAGTGATTATTTCCCAGTGAGAAATAAAATTATTCTGACTGTGACATTGTTTATCTATTTTAGGAATGATTTTTTATAAATGCTTGATTTTCATCTAAATATTTATAATTGTGTATTATTAAAATCTTATTATAGGATATTAATAACTTCATTTTAAATACTATATATATAAAATATTCGGAGTTATATGTCTCCGTAAACACACACTCATATAATTGATAATATAATTATTGAATTTTAATTTTAGTAAATCAATTTTGATATTGTGTACGTATTTATTGATTACTATTGCGATAAATAAGATATTTTTTTTTAAACATATAGCTTGTTCGTCCTAACAAAAATAAATAATGAAATGGGACTGCTATTAGCAATGATTTAGCTATTTGAAAAGTGTACCAATGGTTTTAAAAATATTGTTGAAGTATTTAGGCAGCTTCTCCATGGAGCTTCTGCATGGAGAAGCTGCCTAAATACTTCAACAATATTTTTAAAACCATTGGTACACTTTTCAAATAGCTAAATCATTGCTAATAGCAGTCCCATTTCATTATTTATTTTTCGTTTTTTATGGAATTTAAGCACCTTTCAAAACATAACAATTGGCTACATCCAATCGAAAAAATAAAAATTCATGTTTTGTACAAATAACGTTTAATTGTTTCCATAAGACAGGAAACTGCACGTCGATTTCGACTATTACAGCACTTACTAGACAAACGGTCAAAACTTCCAACTCATTACAAAAGACTGATCTGACCTGTAATAAGGCCAATTTGGACATGGAATTGAGCTGTGGGGCTCCACTAAACCTTCGAATTCCCCCCATATGCAATCCTTACAATCGAAAATCCTTCGTAAAGTCTTCAATTGTATCTACCGATCTAGCCCGAGCCAGATATCACTCCTTCCATTATAAGCTCCTTAACTACTCGAACTCTCTAGTTTCTAACCTTGCACCTCTCCCATTCCTGACAATCCTCCGAGGCCCCTCTAAAGAAGATGGTCACGAGACCTGCTAATAATGTAAAATGTTATTAGTGATACCAATGGGTAGTTTCTCTACACGCCTGTAACACTCCATTTTAACTAAGATCAAATTTATTAAATGTATTATGTAATATACAGTTGTAAATTTCAATAAAGATGTTAAAAAAAAAAATTGTTGCCACACCTATTGGATAAGTCGAGAATTTTAATAGCTTTGAACTTCATATCTACAATATTACGTGGTTAATATTTACAAAATACAAATTATCATAAATTACAAATCTTATACTGGTCAGAGTTAGTATAGTTGATAATTTCATTATTTTTAATTATTAAATAAAATAGTTAACTTATGAAGGCGTTATATTGTTCCTCTTTTCATTAAGTTATCAACGATACTTTTGATGAAGAACTCTAATTTGCCTTAATTACAGAAACGGACTTGAGGCTAGTAGACTGGATATGGTAAATAAGTAAGCACTAAGCGAACAACGATGGGTCAGGCACCCTCCTAACTGTAACCGGACCCTTATATCGATCTCGATTAGTGAATGGGGGGAGGGGGCTTAAATGGCGTAATGAAAAACACGCTCTCTCCGATTCGATTAAATATAAATTGATCATATTATTTATATACATTTGATGTATCCTTATTTACCTTATAAGGACGGTGAATGAAATGGACTGCAACATAAGATTAATCACTTAGAAAGGCTCTTTAAATTTGTATAATAATTAATGTATATCGCATAATGTTTAATATCTGTTCATTCGGATGATATATTTCCTACATTTTTTTTTAAAATTTTGAGTTGTGCTTTAGGCTGTTGTAATATGTAGGCTGTTCCTCATGAGCGCAGTAAGATATTAAAAACTTAATTTCCACTTCAACATTGAATGAGATCTTCTCTTAGAATAAGCGTCAATATCTATACAGTTAATATACATACACTATACATACTATACTCTATACATACAGAAATACAACTATTCTTCTGAAAATAATGTTGAGAGATAGACAAAAAGAATAAACAGGTATCTAAAAATATCGAATTTCTCATTTTATGGAAAGAAAAAACAGCAGATCGTTTCCATCAACGACTCGCACCAGTATGTCCACTCCAGACAGTACCAGATTATCTAAGAAAATGAATGCAACTGGCAATAGGCAACGCGCCTCATGCTTCCCTTAGTCCCTAATAAAATAAGTTGTTTTTAATTTAATTTTCTTTTCAAAAATTTAAGGTTTATTCTTAAAGGGAAAAAATCAAATAGTTAACTTGCAATATATACATGTTTATTAAATGTATTCGCTAAAATAAAGCTCATTTGAAGCAATGATAGCCAAAAGTGGCTTTTGTGGTTTAGATCTAATATCCATTTAATTTTGATTAAAAATATACTTATTTGGATTGACCAAGTGCTATCTACTAGTATATTTAAAATACACATGGAAATAGGTTTGCAAATAAAGTGAAGATCAATAGGGCGTACTGTATGATTTAAAAAAAAATCAGTATTAGAGTGATGAGATTTTAAGGCTTAGGCCATATTATATCCTACAGCCTATATTACACCGACAAACTAAAACTGTTTTTCTTAGCATTTTTTCAATATAATTTTAGGACACATTCCAACTTGACTCTTGAGTCAGGTTAGCGGCACTGATTACTTTCAGTTAGTTTCACACTGCGAACTATTGATTTATGTAGTATGCAGTTTGAAGAGGAACTACGAGATTCTGACTACTTTGGGGACTCTAATATACATGTTGAAGACTGAAACTAAAAAAAAGGGGGGGAAAGGATGCAAAAACAAACTAGATGACGACTCTAAGTCTGGTTAATTGGCTCCATCCGTCCGTGCAGACGACCATCGAACTATTTTAATGTAGGTCGTTCTTCTGTAATTTACATATATTTTTTAAAAATTTATTTATTGATATTTACATACATAATTGTACATAAAATACATCAAGTAAATTTGAGGAAATCATAATGGTATGGTACAAGCATGTATAGAAACTAGCCATTGGCAGCACTCTAAATACATTTTTACAATATAAGGCCATCTTCTTTTCAGACACCTTAGAGGATTGTCCGGAATAAAAGAGGATGCAAGATTAGTAACTAATGGGGTTGAGTGGTTAGGGAGTTTGTTATAGAAGGATTGATATCTGGTTCGGGCTAGATTGGTTAGAAATGGAACATTAGGGTCTTTGTGGATGATTTTATTTATGACAAAGTAGGGAGCATTTGGGATTTTACGAAGGATTTTGGATTACAAGGATGGATACGAGAGGAATTCGAAAGTTTAGTGGAGCCCCAAAGGTCAACGCCGTATGTCCATAGGCCTTATAATTGTCATGTTAATCAGTCTTTTGTAATGAATTGGAAGTTTGTACCGTTTGTCTAGTAAGTGCTGTAAAAGTCGAAATCGACGTGCAGTTTCCTGTCTTTTCAGTCTTGTGTGAGGATTCCAAGTTAGTGGTTTGTCCAGATGTAATCCAAGGTAGTGGATCTGCTCAACAGGGGTAAGGGCAACATTATTGAAGTATACAATTTACTATATTAAAATATGCCTTAATAATAAAAAAAATCCACTAACCTCTGAATATAAGCTTTATAAAATGTCTAATGTAAAGATTATTTCTAATCGATGTAAGAAGTTCCCTGGAGTTTGGATTGTCTGAATCCTGATGTACAACAATTTGGTACTAATAAAAGTCGTTGAGTATCATTAGTTTCAGGAATATACATTGAAAACAAACATTCAGGATAGTTGTGAATTTTCCGCTTGCTCCGTACCGCCTTCATTTAAGATGCAGCGAGCTATGCAGAGGCATAAGTTACGGTGACGTATGTAGATTCGGGGAGGGCTGAAGGGAGTAAATCGCTCCCGTGGCTAAGTTATGGTGAGAAAATGGCGATGCTCGTCTTAAACAGTTTTACGGTGCGCCGCACTCGGTACCTGCCCTGATGTATTCCCGTGCATCCGTCATGCCGCCCGCTAGCGGCTTCATTCCCGGCCCAACTTCAACTACTTTATGTAGGTATGCAGTTTGATCACTGTGATTTTATTTTATGTAGGCACACTTAAACATAAGTATTTTTTCAACTATTCATCTTTTTATGATTCATCAAGTATACTGTTATATCATAAATGAAACTGAGGCCACAAAAAATAATAAGCAAATAATCAAATGCATCTACCAAACAAAATAATATCCGAATTTGTTTTTCTTTTAATTTGTTTATTGAGGAATTATAATATCAGCTGCCACATTCAAGCGCATTTGGTATTAGTGTGTTCATTCATACTAAAAGGTAAATATGTGCATTCGAAGCGGTGGTAATTTTTATTTGTTCGATTGCAATAATACTTATTATTTAAATAATATTATTTCAAATTTTTTTTTTTGAGACAAGGTAATTATAGGGTGTTTTTTTAAGCCCGATAGAACTTGAAATTGTAAAAAATAACACAAAAAATTAAATTGTAATCAAAAATTTTTTTTTATTCGAAAGATCGATACGTGACATTAACATTTGAAAATGATTTCGGGCATATGGGCACCGCGGCTGTTCTTGACGAAGCGCATTCTGTAAAATTGTGTTCAGCGATGAGGCGCATTTTTGGCTTAACGGGTTTGTTAATAAGCAAAATTGCCGCATATGGTCGTGCGATTTGACACCTCTCGATTATTTCCTGTGGGGCTACGTGAAGTCACTGGTTTATGCTGATAAACCAGCAACAATTGACGCCTTGGAGGCCAGCATTGTTCGTGTTATTCGTGACATACGGCCAGCAGTGCTCGAAAAAGTGGCCCAAAATTGGACGTCCAGAATGCGCTTCGTCAAGAACAGCCGCGGTGCCCATATGCCCGAAATCATTTTCTAATGTTAATGTCACGTATTGATCTTTCGAATAAAAAAAAAATTTTGATTACAATTTAATTTTTTGTGTTATTTTTTACAATTTCAAGTTCTATCGGGCTTAAAAAAACACCCTATATTTATTAAATAAAACCACAAATTGTATCCAATACTGTCTCAACACTTTATTTCTTATTAGTCCAACGTTTCGGCTATTCCAGCCATCTTCAAGGACATCTAAATATTCAACAGCTTATATTATATCTTTATTTTTAAACATTTAAAACCATCATTATTCACTATATAATATAACATACCTTTAATACAAATCTTCTCCTCACATTATAAATTATAAATTAATGTGAGGAGAAGATTTGTATTAAAGGTATGTTATATTATATAGTGAATAATGATGGTTTTAAATGTTTAAAAATAAAGATATAATATAAGCTGTTGAATATTTAGATGTCCTTGAAGATGGCTGGAATAGCCGAAACGTTGGACTAATAAGAAATAAAGTGTTGAGACAGTATTGGATACAATTTGTGGTTTTATTTAATAAATACTTATTATATTTAATAATAAATTCAAACTAAGTCCGATAAACTGTGTGTTTACTATTTTGTTTTATTATTTTGAAATTGGTCCCTAAGTACTATCCCTAGATTATAGAAGATTTTTCCTTTACCTTCATAAATTATAATTATATAACGATATTCCATTGTCATTTTAAAATGAAAAAGCAGACAATAATCACAAGTTTCTGGGATCATCGTATAGTGGCCAGTAACTTTGGTGTCAATTCTCAAAAAATCGGCATGCATTTTTCAAATTTTAAGTATTGCAATTCGCCACAATCATAGGTATGATGCTGTAGAAATGGGTTGAACTGAAGAAGAATTGCACTAAATAATTAGAAAGGTGACATGAAATTTTGAGAATTTGGTTAGTATGAGGTCCAGGACAAAAGGGATATGATAGTCATGATGTTATTTTCGGTTTGAAACCTAATAGGATGCATTGACGATGGTTCTTAAGATTTTAGATTGACAGGAATGGATATGTTTGATTTTACAAGATTTTAGCTGCTCCCTCAAGTTCAAGTTCATAGATCCAGATTGATCAGATTAAATTATAAATTAAAATTTTATTGTCTATTGAGAAATGAGACGTATTGCTGAGTATTCAATATTGGCTGAATCGTCTGTTAAGTTCTTGTATTTTAAGTCTAGTATGTTGGTTCCAGGTGAGTGTTTTGTCTAGAATGACTCCAAGATAATCGCACTGTGTATCGAATCTGAGAAAAAGGAATAGAAATTCTTTCTTTAACATTTATTATCGAAAATAAACCAAAAAAAAAAAAATCGAAATATAAATTAACACCTTTCCGATTTTGAATCAGACAATAGCCCGAATTAATTTTTATGTTTCACTTGAGTTCTGCTGTTACATCCCTAAGTTGTTGAGATCATTTGCGGAACACCCTATTTAGTTATTTTTTTATTTAGTTACTTTTTAAACTTATTTGTCCATTCAAGTGTTTCCTGTAACCGGTTTTTTATTATATTCCCCTCTATGTGTTAGTCTTATTGTCGTAAAATGTATCTATTTGTTTTTTTTTTTGGTAAACTGGTCTACTGCTGTGACTATGAATGATGGTCTGATCTCACATTGTCTTCTAATATTGAAATTGTTAGTGGGTCACTGAAGAGGATCTAGGCGGGTGATTTCTGGAGAGCGAATTTGTTGATCGGGTGAATTAAAAAATTAAGAAATGGTGAAATTGGAGGAGCAGAAATGAGAATGAAAAATAGAAATGAAAACATTTATATTTGTTGTACAGACCAAAATTGATGGTAAAAGGAAACTGTCGGGGAAAAAAATTGTTTATTATATCTTATTATTATATCTCTTTTTTTCTGATTATACCATGTATGTGTAATTTATATATGCCCGATTACGGATTGATAAGTATGCTGTGTGAGATAGCAACCTGATGTATTTAGGCAGCATAGATAAATAAAGTATTTCTCTTTCCTAGTGACAAAAGATAAATATATTTATATCATTTAGTCTTGAAATTTTTAATTAATTATTTGTTTTATTTCACTACTTATTTGTATAAAATAAATCCATTATATCGCAGTAAATAAATATTTGACTTTGCGTCGACAATATATGATTATCAGATTATTTATTATTTGTTTATTGAGAATAATATTAAACATTTTTTTTTTTTTTAGTTGCTGTCCTCGCTGGCCAGCGACCTGGATTTCATGCTGAGCGACCTTTGCCCCAGCCCACCGCCACACAACACCCTTCATCATATCAGGTATGCATCATCATTTGTTATTATATCATTATTATATGAAACAAAAATATATTATTTATATAAATGTAGGAGTTTTCAATAGATTTATTAGATTTGTATATTTAACTTTATATTTGTACTTCATTAATTTAGTTTAATTAGAATAAATAATAATTTCTTATTGTTATGAGTAGCAAATAATAAAGTAATTCAAAATACTAATGAATTTGATGATTCACTAAAGGAGGAGACGGTTTTTACCCGGCCGGCAAAGACGAGCTTGTATTAAACTAAGAAATCCTTAACAACCGAAAGTACTCGATCTCTGCCAATTCTATTCATACGTACTAATAATAATATGTTCTTGAAATAGTTATCCTTTTTCAATCTATTGAATTCTAAGCATAATAAAAGTTGATAATTATTTTTACCACCTTAACATATCCAAAAAATGTGAATTTTAGTAGTTACAAAAAAATAATTTTCTTTTAAAAAAAAAATATATAAGGAATATTTAGTAGGGGGGATTATGACGATTGTGACAAATTTAGAAACAGATTTTGCGAGGAAAATCATGTTTATAGTTTCGCTTTTTCCATATAACCAGGTTTGACAAAATGTTTTTCGACTATTAAGATTCTGAATATTCATAAACTTCTGAAACAAAAACTTGTACTGTATGGTTACTTGAACATTTAATTTGAATATTTTAACTGAGGGGGTAGCTATTTCCATATTGAAAACAAACAAACAAAACGTTTGTAATATTGAGTATGGTCGACCAGCCAATACCTTGTAAAAATAATACTCAGTTTGGATATGTAGGCTGTTTTTTTTTTGTAAAGGCGTCACAGCGCTCCATTGTACAACAAAAGTTCATGGTTGGCTATATTGAGGTTGTCACCGAACTCAGGGTAACTGTTTCTCCTATGTTCAGTTTATTTGTGAATTCTTGGCGATGAAGTCACTTCTCGTCAATCGAACATGTTAATCCCTCACCAGTGTGAATCTTGATAATGGTAAGTGGAACTAAATGATTTCTTTGCGGCAGTTAGTGTGTTATCTATGAAAGGGGGTTTCTTTTTCTTGAGATCAGAACATGGCGTTATGCACCACCTCAGTAAAACAAGCCAAATGTTATCTTTTTTTAATGCTATTTTTCCAATGTAGATGAAGCGATCCTTTGACGACACTGTTATTTTATTACAAGAAAAATCCACGAATGTTATGATGTATGTCATTCTACCAGAAGAAATCACCAGGATGACAGACATGATTCCCTAAGTATACCCTTCTTAAGAGGCACTATAAAAATTCACCAGGTAGTGTTACACCGAAACGAATCTTCTGATGGAAATAATATCCTTCAAGTTAACGGGCTTAGTTGTTTGGGTTTTTTACATCTTACAAAAATTTCAGGATTGAATTCTTGAAACTGAAGTTCGGAATTTCTCCAGCCAATATATCCAAGCTTTATCCAATCCAGAATATTGAAACTCATATCATCAAAATAGATAGTGATCTACATTCTCCTACCAGCTTAGAAAATGAAGGTGTGAAGTTGCTAGAGGGTCGCAATCACTAACGTTCATGAAACCAGAAGCATCTTTCCAACATGCTCTTCCCAAATCTGGCTCTTAAGCAGTTCCGTAAATCAAGGAATTTGTTGCCATAAAAAAATAAATAACCCAAAAAGAATTCTGTTACATTTAATAATTTTATTACATGTTACACGTTTCGATTTTTAATATAGTTTTTATAGCTTTTGAGATTGAGATCAGTCCAATATTATTATTGGATATACAAAGTTCCTTTGTAGTCATTCCTACTAGAATTTATCTTTTGTTAGTGATGTCTTATATCGAGTCTGAAGAATCGTACCTTGGAAACCGTCTATGTCAACTATTAAAGTTGCTAAAGCGATTGAAGTTCCTTCAATGTTTTTTATATGCTAATAAAAGGTTGATTTTTGTAAATTTTAGTTATTTTACCATTCTATCATGATATTCAGTATGTGATTTCAAAGATCATGCTGTATCTTGATATGCTGTACCACGAATTTTTATGAACAGATATCTTTATATGAATGATTAGTAGCATAATTGGAAGGGATTTATGAAAAAAAAGTTTTAAACAACTAAATTTTAATTAATAGATTCTGAAACGTGAATTTCATACATAATGCTAGAAATATCCATATTTAATTTTTCATATATGCGAATATATCATAGAAGGAACTTTAATTTTATTTTTGCTAAATCATTCGGGGACCATCAAGATGCTGGTATCCAAGATACTGATATCTAAAATTTGGTGAAGGTTGGTTTAAGTTTTCGTGATCAGCGAAAATACGAGCTGTTCGTTTACCTAATAGTATGATTGAATTATAGTATAGATAGAAGGATCCATTTTTCAACAGTGGTTTAGTTTCATTTTTAATAATTAATGACTAGGTAATTAATAATTTGTCGAGTTTCATACTAACTTTGCTAAGTTGCTCTACAAATGTATGTAAATTATTCTACAAATGTATTTATTTTTATTACATTTTGTCCGACACATAATCAAGTATATCTAAGATTGTGTGTATACAAATAATGTTGATTTCGTTTTTTTTATATATATTAAATAAAAATAAATAAATATCTTTATAATTATGTTTTGTTTTTATGCGATTTCATATAAATTCAATATCGTAGAATAAATTAGTATTTATACATCAAGATAAAACTCTATGAAATGATAAAAAATGCAACATTTTAATAATATTCATCAAAACCTGGCTTAGCCCATCCAACCAAGGAAATTTACCCTGGAGTCTATCTCTCCTCATCTCCATCCATTACGAATTTCATCTGCTGTCTTTAGTAATTCATTAGCAAATTTCATTTTTTCGTTGCTACTTTTTGTCTTCGTGATTAAATTAATTCATTTTTACTTTCAAATGAAAGTAAATTCAATACAGGTAAATACCTGTATTGAATTTATACGAAGGGGAAGTATTACGGTCTTGTACATTTCGATTTTGGATTGGATGAAGATGACAAAATAAAGGATTTATTAATCTGATGTTATATTACCTGCTGTTAATTTGTTTGTATATTTAAAAAACAGTTATAATATTTATAACAATGATTGATTTCCTGTCAAATTCAATATAACCACTTTTGAGAAATAGGGTTTTGCATAAAAAAAACAAAAAAAAAACATGATTGTGAAGGCAGGATGATGATTATACATGATTATGATTTTATAAAAAATAATAACATATTTAAAAATTTATTCTTTGAGGAAATGAATTTCAAGTCTTTTCATGTTTGAGTTTTGTACACCATATCTAGTTGCTGTCGTTTGTATTGTTGAAGTTTTCTATTCTTTTTATATAAGTAATTAATCACAAATAGGTCTTTCTTTGTATTTTTTTTTACATTACTTTAATTTTAAACTATTTTCAATTTGTACATCTACTTACTTAGTTTATTTTCATATCTTTATCTTTATTTGTATTTATTTTATTTTTTCTTCTTCTGTTCTTAATTTTAATATAACTATACACTTTCAATACTCTTATAATATGACACAATATACTAGTTACGTACCTATATTATTTGTTATCTTCTTATGTGTAATTATTCTGTATGTTTTTATATTCCTTTTATTTATTATGGTTGTTATATTGGTTTTTTGTTATTAGCCATGATGAAGGATTAAAATTATGACCGAAACGTTGACACTAATAAATAAGTTTTTACTTTATTATGTTCTTTACTTACCGCCCCCACCAACCATCTCTTCATTTATATATATATATTCATGTTCAAAAATTATAATAAAGCTCTTTTTTAAAAAAAAAAAAAAAAAGCTCTATCTTACGTTAAATTAAATTGTATTAAATTAACATAAACTTAAATGAAGAATAAATCAATATGAATCTATACCTAATTTAAAAAAATAGTTTTAGGTTTTAGCATAAAAATCCTAGAAAACCATTTTGAGATTTGACTTTTATGTTCATATTATTCGGTTGCATACGCAATAAAAACTTCTTCTCAATGAACATATCGCACAAGATACTGTCAAGTAGTAATCCAGCATACATATTGAGTTGAAGATCTTTCATATTATATATGTGCTAGAGGTTTATGGCTTACATCGCTCGGCAATCGTGCGAGTATTTGTATATTGTATTATATATAAATTTTCCATTTCCTGAGACAAACAAATTTAAGAGAATCTCTAGGCGTACAATTCTTCAAATTAATTTTTTTTTTAAATGAGCTTCTAGCCTCCAAGTCAAGTTAAGTACATTAAGTAGGAGTGAACTTTGCCTTTTAGCCGAGGATTGGAGCACTAAGCCCACAAGTAGCCTAATACCAGAAGCTTAATGTTTTGACGGGAGTAAAGCTGTATTAATCAATGCATTTAATAATTCCCTCTTCAACTCTGACCGGTCTTTAGTAAATTGCCCCTCTTGATCGAACAAGCTGATAAACAATATACGAACAAACAAGAGGATTATTATATAGACTTAATAAAATTTTCTCGATGTCTACCTTGATGTCTAAAATGTGAAATGTATGTAAAAATTTCGATTCTTAGGAATCCTACGTCATATCGAATTATTCCTAACCTTAGTGTGAAATTATATTAAATTAATTTCATCTCACTTTATCTTTTATTATTATTTTGAAATATATACCATCTTCAAATATTGAAATAGCTCATAAATAGTTATAACTAAGTACAGTTACAGATATTAGTCTGGCTGCAAATCGTCGATTCATTAAGTATA
>NW_027115892.1:2161965-2187140 GCF_000696795.3 Halyomorpha halys
AAAATATTTAATTAATTTATATTCCGTTTCTATCACATTTCTCGAACAAATCCTATCATGCAATTATCTCTTTAAATTGATATAATAGTTATTTGAAGCTATGAACTATTGCATATTTTCAAACGATGTCCAAACATTCATGTGGCTTGTATCAATTTATTAACACTAATATTAAAGATGTAATTTCATGGAAGGGTTCGTTTGAGAAATTCTAACTAAATTTAAATAATTTGTGTATTTTAAGGTTATATTAATCATTGATTAATAAGTAAATAAATTTTAATAAGGGTTGCAAGATTAGATTTCTATTTATTTTTTAGAAATTATACTTTTCACATATTAGCTATTGACGATTCGGGGTCCCTCAATTTTAATACTTAGTCTAATATTCTTTAATAATACTTATCAAAATTTAAATGTTTTGCCTACAGCCCATGGTCATTAGTTCAACTTGTTACTATTGCCTAAATATTTATTCTATTAGTGCTAGTCTAATTTTTAAAATATATATATTTTTTAAATTGAAATAACTGAAAGGTTCCATTAGTGGTTTTCTAAATGATCGCTGAGAACAATAAGCCATGGACAGTTAGCGACACCTGTTGGCCGACATGGACAACAGGCGCCCACGTCATTAGTATTCCAGCTGCCCACTGGTCGTTAGTCCCAGCTCCTCTCTTTTCTTAATATTATATTTGCCCTTTCAATTGCATAAATTTACAATAATACTAAATATAAATAAATAATATCAAATATTAACATATCGATAGCTTATTCCACAGTAGCACCACGGTACAACTATTCCACTATTCTACAAAAATTACAACTTTTCAATTAATTGTTTTGTGTAAAAGATTCAGAATTTATAACTAAATGTGTTCAGTCACAAAATTGATTGAAGTTGTAATTTTCCTAAAAGAGAGAACCTCTAATTATATTTTTCGTGAAGGTAATGAAAATGCACTTAGAACAACTGTAAAGTAAGCAATCGATATGTACATAGAAATCGAAGCATATCTTAAAACAGGGGTCAAATATTATTATTAAGGTATATATGAGATATTTTGAATGCAATAAATAATTAAATATGGTTAATAATGATAATATTAATACTTGATAATAACAATACTATAATATGATAATTCCTTATATTGTATTATAGATTCAGATTCATTATACAGTATTGTCTGTTCTGCTATTGAAAATTTTAATCATTACAGCAAAGGATGTCTTAGGTCGTTATGATTGTGGATTCAGTCGTGTAAGGTCTACCATTAAACAAAGAAATAAATTTAAAAAATAAAAGTAAATTAACGAATGGAGAGTTAATTTACACCACTTCCTCATCAAAAAAGAATTGACATATGATAGTTAAGTTTGGAATACCTTATTATTGTATTAGATTGCACACTAATCGTATGATGAGGGTGATGTAAGAGGATGACCCTATCCAACAATGAGTAATTAATTAGTTTTCTCAATAGATTAATTAAAAAAACAAAATTAGTTTAAAAAAATAACATTTCACAGAAATCACTATTTTATTTTATTTTTCAATTTTCAACTTTTAAATTAATTCAATAAAGATAAATTGGTTTAAAAGTAGTTTACTTCCAAGGTAAGAATGAAACCGAGGAATTAATTATATTTAAAACAACAATCTTTTTTTTATATTCGAGGTTACGAAAATCGCTTACGTTCCCTTTTTCATTTATCAAAGTTATCATTATAAAATAAATAAATCCTTTTATTTAGAATAGGGTCAAATTTAACTGAATGCCAAACGCCGTAAAAAAAAAATTTCTTTTGTAAAACGATCCAATAGTTTGGGAAGGAAAATCACTTAAATGAATTAACATTTGTACGTATTTAAAACATCAGATCAAACAATTTACATAAATGTATCAACCCTATGCTGACCAATTCGTTTCAAAGGATGTTCTAAAAAGAATATAAGTAATATTCAAATACCTACAATACACTGGAATTTAAGAGAGAAATGCTCTATATAGCCATGGTGCCCAAATACATTGGGTTGCTCCAAAACACAGCATACCAATCAATCCATGATCAGACATAAATACAATACATATATTTACTTCATATAATAAAAACATTTTTTTTCCTGCCTTTTCCTTTTACACAATTAATACTCCTCTACACACTAAATACAACTGTTTTACTTTTTTTTTCAATTTGACAATTTTATATCATTTAATTTACAAATTTATTTTCCCTAATTCTCTCTCTCAGACCCTCCACAGTGATCTGCTACCCCACAGCCAATCCGTTAAACAAACTAAACAATTTATCATTAGATAGCAATATAAAATCAACCCAAAAATATAAGTCACAACAGTAGATCAGTTTACAGAAAAACAAATAAATAAATTTAATAAAAACTAATATATAGATTTATAGATTTAAAAACAAAACAAGAAGATAGTTAAAATATTGCATCTAGTATTGAAAACATTAGTATAAAATTCAAACCAATTCCTAAATGACAAGCATTTTGTTTTGTTATGGTAAACAAAACTTGTTGTAAGACATTCTAAGAGCCAGAACTTTTCATATTACAATAATACTTCCATTTCTGAAAGAGTTCTAAGTAAAAAAAAAAAAAATGAAAATAAATTCATTCCGTAATTCCAGTACCTTTTTTTCCATTTCTTCGGAAAGAAGGAGTTTCCCCAACTTCGGTCCAACTTCCTACTCCCGTCTCGTTATTTAGAAATTATTCCAGTTCAGTTCCTCCCGTCAGAGAAGAGTTTCTGTTTAATTGAAGTGTTCTTTAATAATCAGACGATAACGAGGGATTGTGAGCGATTGTTTCTTAGAAACTTTTGTAAAGTGTTTATCGATGGCCCTGTTGCTTGAGTGAATCTTAATTGTTCTCTTTTCAGGCCATTGTTATCCAGTTTTCTTTGCTTTGTTTCTGGTTATCCATTTGGGTTTCTTTGATTTAATAATTTAAAAAATCATTAATTAAACAGCAAGCTTTGGAAATGTAAAGGTTATTCAAAAAATACTATTTATTTCGATACTAGAACGATATGTGGATTTTTTTATTCAAATGTATGAATCATCATTCTCCACTTACATAAGTGAAATCATGTATGTATAATCTTCGATTCCCTCATTCATTCATGTGTGTAGTAACATGAGCCCGCATGCACCCAATTTTTGATTACTGTTAACTAAAAACTATATATAATTACTTATATATAGTAATTATTGACGAGTCTGTCATGTATTGTAAGGGGCAATAGAAAATGGCAGCAGTTTCTAAGCGTTAAAACAATAAGTAAAAATATATCTTGCCTAAACTGTCTGCACCACTAGAAAACCTGATAGAATATATTATTATATTTTAAGCAGAGTATTTTTTAAAAAAATATAATAAGTCTCTCTTTATGTTCAATAGTTCCCTATATAATTTTTTTTTCTTATTTTTATTTTTAAGCAACATTTTATTACAGAATAACAAAAATTAGAAGTTAGTGAATTTATTTGGGAAAATTAAATCTCAGGAACCATTAGACATACATATGTGTGCCAGCACTCAAATTAAATCTAGTTTAATGTAATATAGAGTAGTTAGTAACATTTACCTTTATAGGAATAGTAGTTTTCATGATATTTACCAAAATAAATTTATATCTAATTGTCTGGACAACATTTCATACGTTCATATATATCTTTGGCTACAACAAGTATCTTGGAAACAGAAATTTCTGTAAAAAGAGAGAAAGCTCACTTACTGGTTTATTTATTCATCTCTTATTTTCGCTGAGTAGTATTTTTTTTTCAGAAAACAAACTTATTGTCCGAACAACTATATATATCAATTTATTTTGGCACATATCATGAAAACTACTACTTCTACGAAGATAAACATTATAAACTATTTTATATCACATTAAACTACTTTTAATCTGAGTTCCGATAAACACCTGCACGTCTCATGGTCCATAAGATATAGATTTATCAGAATAAATTCAATAACTACTGTTCAGTTCAATTTGTATGAAATATTGTTTTTTTAACAAAAGTATGTCTTAAGAAGTATTGTTCTTAAATAGCTCTTTTAGGCTCATATTTATCCAAATTTACTCTTCTATAAATGATGTTTTGTTAGATTTTTACTGTTTATAAAGTATTTATAAAGATATGGAGCTCCGAATGAAAAATTAACTTTTTTAAAGCTCTTACAACAGCCGCTATTTCTCCAAACTATACCTAGTAGACTTATAAATTTTAATTACAAACTATATAGTTTTCGTTAAAGTAATCCAAAATTGAGGTGCAATTACTGACTTTTTTCTCCACTTGTATGTGCCTTGACTGCGAAGTTTACGAATTTGAAATTTTTTATTGTAGGTTGGTAATTTCGTTATTTAATTAGTCTTTACTAACTGCTTTTCAATTTTAGCAAAAATTCCAAATTTATCGTACTGCATATTTTTAAGTCTATCCTCAAGCCACCGCTTGCATTTCACAGTACGCTGTTTAGATCCCATTAAAGTTATTGTACACTAGTTTTTCAAATTCATCGATTCGAATCATTAGGATCTCCTATGGTCCTTACTCATAAATAATGAGGGAGAATTTAAAGTATTATAAAAAAGTATTATTATAAAAATTTATCAAACAAGTTTATCAAAGCTATCCTAATAAACTCATTAAAGTGAGCTAGTTTATTTGATCATAATTCAAGACTCAAGGTATGGATGTGCTGCTTTTATTTTTTTTGTATTTACTAGTCAGCGAAAATAAGAGATGAATAAATAAACCAGTAAGTGAACTTTCTCTCTTTTTACAGGAAGTTCTGTATCCAAGATACTTGTTGTAACCAAAGATTAATCACATATTCTACACAATAAGTTAGTTCAATTACAATAATAAATGTAGAATAATTTTATGGATTTGAATATAAAAAAAAAAAAAACTGATGCAAAAACTACCTAAGAGAGATATGCACAGATTCTTATGATCTATAACATCAATTTAACACGGATTGCATTGTAATTCTACTCAGAAATCTATCTATTCCTCAGGCAGCTTATTCCTTGGTAAAACATTTATTCATTACCAGTGATGCGGCGAGAGGAATGCGCTGGGATCTCTTGAGCTCTGCTCTAACCCTCACACATGGGGGATAGAGTGGGCACAGGGATCCTCAGGTCGATTGTGTAAATATTGAATATATTATTTTATCATTATTTTATTTTATTTATTTATTTTTCATTCAGATAGTTTGGTTATGTTCATCTTATCTATTCTTTTGTTTGTATATATTTTAAGAGAGTTTTTTTTATTATTATTTTTTATTTTATTCATTTACTTTTTATTTATTTTTCTTCTTTTTTTTTATTTTATTTTTTATCTTGGTAAGTATGAGATCATTCATCACTATTACCTATTGCCCACAACTGTGTGGCAGATTGTAGTAATATCTATCAATAAATAAATCTATCAACCAAAAAAAAAAACATTTATAGCCTTGATTGTAATTCGTTCTTTACCCACCCCACTAACTTCATATGTCCATTTAAATTTCAGGTGTGTTAAAATGTCAGTTATAATTTAGAGAGCATAAGGATTTGCCTATATTACTAGTGAGTTCTATTTGCTAACTCCTTATGACGAATTTTATTTTATAATAATCATCTACCCAAGGGTCATTTAGTAATAATATTTGAGACAAATTCAAGTGTATTTCAACATTTTTATGTGTACTCTTTATTACATGATCAAAACCACTCATATCCTGTTTTTGCATTCATGGTAGACGACAGTTACTAAAGCTTAATAATATTTCATTTAATTTGCCGTATTCCGACAGCAGAGGTCGAACAATTATTATAAACGTATACAGTTCGGTTTGCTGATAGTAGAGACGAGCAATCTTCGGATCAAAGGATTTGAGGATGTTTGTGTTTAGAATGAGTAATCTGTGATAAAGGATCACCTCTAGATTATTTTGTTAATCACATTGACTACTTTTCTTATGACAGTGGATCATCATTGTTACTTTATTGAGCACACTCCGGCGGTAAGTGTCAAAAAAGGTCGCATGGGCCCCTTGATGATGCTACAGACATAAGTGTCAATTGCATCGATATGAATAGTTAACAATATCAGAAGTGACAAGTTGACCTTTTCTTCAGATTTCCAGAATCAGGAAGTTATTAAAATTATTTAAAGTCTTTATAGTTGAAGTGTACTTACAGAAATGGTATCAAATTTTGAGTATCAAATCCTATTAGTTTGTAAGATGGAGATAAAATATTTTTAAAAACCTAATTATGTACAAATTTTGATATTTACAATTCAAAAAAGTAATAAAAATTGTTGTGGATTTCAAATTTATTTTTTTATATTAAAGAATCAAATGTTTGTGACATTAAAAAGATAAAAAAATACTTAAATAAAAAAAAAATGTTTTCTAAGTGGTTGTTCCCAAAAATAAACATCCTGTTGAACAAACAGATTTCAGAAACGACATAATGGCCATCATCATCATGTTACCATAAAATATAAGTGTTTGAGGGAATAACATGACTTAGGAACTTACAAATCTACTTAGAAAAGTAATTTATTTATTGATGCCCAGTAAAGTGTTGCATCATAACATCAAGCACATCTGATTCCATCTCTTAATGTAATGCTTTTAGGTATTTTCGATAATTCCGTTTAATTTTTTTAAAATCTTATAATTTTATTTATGTATGAGAATACTCAAGTAGAATTAATTAGTAACATACTTTACAAAGGGTCTAACTTGCTCTTCATGTTGCATACTTCAAAATTTCTGCGTAATTAGGTTTTCCCAATATCCTACAATGTTCTCTACTACTTTGACCTATTATTTTGTTAGTATAGTTCAACTAAAAGGAATTTAAATATTTTAGCAGCCATTTTAGATGACATCATGATTTCGAAGTTCTAAACAAAATATCAACGTATCAACCATTGATAAATTACTCTACAACTTAAAACAAAACAATTGACACCTCCCCTAGGCTTGCATAATCAATGAGTCCAAGAAATAAAACCACTTGCCCCCAGACTATAATCTCTTTTCTGATTGATGAGCCAAAAAATAAAAGAAAAAGTATTCTGAAGCTAAAGATAAAATTCTCTTTTCTATCACATGGGAGTTATCGCTGCTAAAGTTGTATAATTCTTGATGTTTACGTTATATTTGCTTTGCTGTTTCAAGTATGATTATTGATTTTATTTGAATTTATTAAATTTAATTTATATTGCAATTTATTTAATTTTTTGTTTAAATCTCTTGAATTTTCAATCTGACAAGCAGGGTGATTGGGTTCACTCACCCCTATGCTGGAATATTTCCTGATCTGGTCTTCCTTCCATCTGCATTACAACTAAATTTAAAAATTAAAATAATAATATATACTATAATGAGCAGAGATTTCAAAGGACAGAGATAGAAATGCTCCAAGTTGAACACATGCCTGATCGAATTGGTTATGAGTTTTCATTAAAAAGGTAAATAAGGCCAGTATTCAGTTTTCGCCAGTTGCCGATAGAAAGTCATTCTTGGAAAGGGATAAAAAAGCAACCCCACCTCCTATTATCGACTCGCGGCTTCCAGGAAATCGCCTCTCCTTTTCTTCCCTCTACTTTGCCGGGTTTTTATTTTTTTCTTCCAGATTTATTGGTGTTTTCTAAGAGATAAATATCCTGACCAAATTGTTAGGTTCCTATAGAGCTATTTGAATTTTCTAGGGTGTTTTTTAAAGCGAAACGGTAAAAGATTTTTTTTTATTTATGGTTATACTCTTTCGTTACTGTTATAATTTATAGATATTGAAATTTAAATTTATTCTTATTACAGCACTTACTATACAAACGGTCTAAACTTCCAACTCATTACAAAAGACTGATTTACATGACTGTAATAAGGGCAATCTGGACAAATTGAGTTGAGCTTTGGAACTCCGCTAAACTTTCGAATCCCTATTATATCCAATCCTTACAATCCAAAATCCTCAATGCTCCTTATTTTGTCACAAATAAAATCATACATAAAGACCCAATCAAGGACGAACCAGATATCACTCCTTCCACTATAAACTCCCTAACCACTCAAACCCTCTAGTTTCTAACCTTGCATCCTCTTCCATTCCTGACAATCCTCCGAGGCGCCTGAAAAGAAGATGGCCACGAGACCTGCTAATATAAAATGCCATTAGAGTGGTACTAATGGGTTGTTTCTCTACACGCCTGTAACACTCCATTTTAACTAAGATCAAATTTACTGAATTTATTATATAATATACAGTTGTAAATTTCAATAAAAATATTATTAAAAAATTCATTCTTATCAGTTTTTTCTTATTATTAAAACCCATCAGATGAGATTTATTTTGCGACTATATCTAGTCCTTCAGTCACATCGTTAATCCTTGTATTTTTGCTTTGTATTTTATTTATTTGTCCATGTATTGTATGTTTTTTTTTCTTTAATTTATCAATCAATATTGTATCAACAACATTATGGTGAAGACCACTGGCAAATACTTTACTTAGATGTGAATTACTATGTTCGTTTGAGAAAACATTGCTCATACGTTGGAGACAACTTAAATTACAAGATTCGTGTTATTGAGTGTGGCACACCAGTGGCAGTGAAATGTGTAAAAGATTTGGGAGTGAATGAGAAGTATGCCTTCCAATTAGTGGTATTTTTCGTTCTATCTCTGTTATTCTCCGTTAAACAAGCCTGAAAATTTTGTTGCTTGATCGATTTTTCTCATTGTAAAAAAGTAATTCTAGTCATAAGGTTGTTAAAATTCTATCTGTTATTAAGAAGCAAGTGTCAGTTTTAATTATTAATTTCTTCCTTAGACAAAATGTCTAAGAATGTTACTGCGGATGACTCTGTACCAGAATATGAAGATTTTGAACGTTTTTTTTTTTTTTTTTTGTATTCTACAATGTTTCCCTCTCAAAGGAGTCAGAAAAGTAAAAAAATATATATACCCCAATTTATGTATGTATAAATTCATAAATCAATGAGCATGTTTTTGTTGATATCTATGCATTTGATTTTTCCTTTCAAAAATGCAACCTAGTGGAAACTTTGTACAACATTTTTAATTGGTTATAAAAACATAGGAATCAAATTAAGGGCTGTCACTATCGAAGAAAAGAGCCGTTAAAACATTCATGAGTAAAATTAAAAAAAAAGGTATAAAAATTAAGGTCAATGTTTCATTTTTTAAACCATGTACAATTTTCCTTGAAATATGAGTAAAATATAAAAATCACATTGATAGAAATTTGTATTCAATATAAAACCAGACACAAATAAAAATAAAATAAAATTTTCTTAGAATCACACTCCTGCATAAAATGCTATTTAATTATACTAGAATTATTTGTTTTTTATTTTCCTTGAAAATTTGACAAAATTAAGATAGATCAAGGTACTTCTTCAGTGACCAGGGACGTACGCAGAATGAGTGATTAAATCAGAAGAAGTTAGTATTATTCCAAGTAATTAAGCATCAACAAATTAAAAAGTCTTTTCAGAATACATAATGAATGTTTAAAATAAAAAAAAATAATGCATAAGTTTTCTTAAATACATAGTGAATATTCAAATACAAAACTTTTGGTAGTGTGTAAGAAAATCATAGCAGTTCACAGATTTAAGAGGGAGGAGGGAAAGAAGAGTGCACATCTCCTGATTTGCCCCACTTTAAGGCCACGTGCAGAGATGATGTAGCTTTCATCTGGTTGCCCTGAAGCCCTTCAAAATCAATTTCTATTGATTTCCGTTATGAGGAAAATATTATTACCTAAAATTTACCTTTAACTTTAAAAATTTGTAATATGACTCATGTTGTATTGATTTAAAAATAGCTTAAAACTTTTTTTGTAACTTTAAAACCTTTGCGAAAATATTATTTTAGCTATTCTTGCGTATTACATTACTTATGCTATGTTTGATCTCAGATTTTTTTTTTATGTCAGGAAAAGTCCTTTCGTCAAGTCTTGTATTGAATTTATAAAATTTATCAAAAAAGACAAAAATATCTGGTCTAAATATATATTATTTTTTAAAGCCTGGAGATTAAAAAAAAATAAACATTCTGATATTAATAAATAATAAATAAATCTGTACCGCTACAACCCATGGAGGGTCAGGGGTTCAGTACTTTGTATGGGAGTACTGTTACTAGACCAACGGTTGTGCAAGGAGGTGATTTGGTCAGAATCACGCTCGACCACCAGATTTTTACCCAATTTAAGAGGCTGGGTGGATCCCAGGAGGGCTCCACGAAACCACAGGAGTTGACTCACGGCTACAGTGTAACAGTAAACCATTTTCAGCCCAGCCAGATACGAACTCGGGACCTTAGAGTTAGTAACCACGCGCTTTACCCCGTTGCCACCGCACTCCCTCTGATATTAATAAAAAATATAAATTTGTTTCTTACAGCATATTGATTTTTTACAAAAAAATATAATAATTTATTAACATAAACTATGGTGCTAAGTGATAGAAAGTTCTACGCTGAGATAAAAACAATGAATAACTGCCTTCCCAGGTACAAGGAATTGAGATCTAACTCCACAAATATAAGTCGCTTAAATGCCTTTTTTACAATTGATTTTCAACTTCTGTTTCCTACATTTATATTGTCTACATTTTTTTCTTTTTAATTGGATCAGAATTGTTACGATTTTAATTCATTAAGTCAGTAAAGATGCAAATTTTGTATTTATACTAATACTGATATAATAATTTCTTTACAATCACTCAGTAGACTGCATGGATGAAAAAGATTAAAAATTTTCTGAAGCAGTTCTTTTTACAATGCTGCTTTGAATAGAAGCAGTAGAAGTAATCTGATGAAGTGCCAGATTCAGAACGTGGGGGCTATTTCTTAAGTACGCAGAGCTTTCAGAGCTATTGCTTCACTGCTTCCTTACCGTTTTATGCTATGGTTACCTCTTTGGGATAACACCTTCTGGAGTACCTGCAGATCCGGTTACAGTGAAAGGAGTAATACGGCGAACTGGGAGTAGTGGGGTCGAATCACTGATAAGGAACCCAGTCATACGATGGCGCTCTTACGAGCTGTCGTCAGCGCGCTCAGGACACTTCTACAATTGGTTTACAACACAAAGAAGAAAGAGGATTTTCTGCTTTATCTGGAAGAGGCGAGGGATGACAGGTAACTCAGGATCTATCATGTCCTTCGCAGTAACTTAACAACATTATTCCCAAAAAAGGACTTGACAAATTTTTCCCCCAACTTTTTTAGGACTCTATAATTTTATCTGTTACGAACTTAGTCTCATTTCGTTTAAAAATCATAAAATGTCAAGTAGTGCAAATTTAAATAATAGTACACCGTTTACCCAGTTAAAATTAATCAAGAAGACAATAATGAACCAAAAAATATAAATAACAGTACGCAGTATATCACTTTCAAACGATAAGATTTGAAATTGGAATCAAATTTGATTAAAATTTGATATACTAATATATTTATCTTGTCCAAATATATTTTTAGTTTTTTTTTGTTCAATTATTTGTTAAGTATAATTTTATTTGAGTATGCAGAGACGTATCAAAACAATTGGTGACACCAAGCGCTCACAATTTCGCCCCACTTCCAAATAAAAAGTTTCAAGAGAAATATCTGTGAGACCGCCACAAAATAGAAGTAAATATGCCCAGGCCGGAATCGAACCCCTTTGCGCGTCTACATTAAAAAAAAATACCGATCTGTTAACTTGAAAAGCCAAAAATCAATTTCGAATTACTGATGTTTACCTTATTCTAAACGAAGTTTGTCTTTCTGTCTTCAATCGCAATCATTTATTAATTTTCAAGACATACATATTAAGTACTAGCTATGAAAATTTTATGTTGTGGCATTTTACGTGTACCTCTAAGGTATAAAACAACCTAACGAAATGAATAACAAACAGTCAGAATGTCAGTTTTAAACGTTGATTGATGAATGGATTCCAGTCCAACTGATTCCTATCATTCAAAGTGAACAATGTGTGTGGTCTTCATGCCGTTGGTTAATCTAAAAGAAACAAAAAACTGTATCCTTCATTCAGTCGACCAAAGAGTCTTTATGAATTTCATATTATTATGTTGCCCATTATAATCAATATTTTTATTTTAATCTTAAAAGTACCGGGAGGAGTCGAGTCCATCCGTTGGTCTGATGTTACAATATTTAATTTATCTATTTCTACATCATCTTTTTTTTTTTTTCAAGCATGATAAGTTTAACCATGTCACATGTTTATTGTGTCTTATGATTAGTCCATACTGGCTCATTGAAAATGTATGTTAACTATTTCTACCGTTTTACCATGTTATTTAAAGATTCTTTATTTAATTTTACCTAATATTTGCTTAAAGTCATTAAAATTTATACACAGTTACATCTATGTGCAATTTATTATCAATTGATTCAAACTAAATTTAGTTTTTTCTATTATTCCTAAACATCAGTGCATGGACGTTATCAGTTTCCGGGTGAGTAACGGGTTCTCTTATCAATATTTCTTACATATCTCATTTGTAAGAAGCATTGTCAATATTTGTATTTCAGAAATAACGATTATCTCATCGATATTTTATTGGTTAGGAGTGATATGTTCAAAAACGTCTCTATCTCCCAGTCATAGCATACTTTTTTAAAATATCGTAAATACATGAATATTAATATTTAAAGAAATTTCAGACATAACTTATTGTTATAACTAAAACATGTTGATATTTCAACAAAAAATATGTAGTTATAACAAACATATAAATATATTTAAATATTTTTTTTTTAATATACGTAATTGAAAAGAGGACGTTTTTATTTATTGGTATCTTATAATATCTTTTATATATAATATTATATAAAAAAGTTTAAGTGTGCACCGTGGAATATTTTATTTTACATATAAGATGGAATAACAAATTGAGTCGTGAAAAATTAAGTTTAACTGATGAAGACTTAAATACTTGAAGAAATAAAACTTCAGTGCAATTTAGATGAAAAATCATCTTTAGTTATTATAATGATAAATTAAATTTTATATCTGTGACTCTAATTATTCCATTAAAATTTTTATATTTTATTTCCCGTGAAAATTCGTAATCATAACTCGAACATTCTCCTAAGCCGGCCGAAATCAAATTCTTAAACGATTTCGCTCGATATGTTCGATGTTATACACAATTTGAGAGCAATATAATAGAAACTGTAAACAGTTGTCTGCGGTTTTTGGTGAATTACGCTTTCGGGACCCATTGGTTTTGAAAATCCAAAAGCACCCGCAATAGACTTGAGTCTTGGATAAACAGGTTTTCAATAATATTCTCGGTGCTTGATTAGGCATTTCAAATTCAGCATGCGTCGAATATAGATCTAGTTCAATAAAAATAAATATTTGTTTAGTTTAAAATTCTGTGGGCTTTAATGCTAAAAGCAGTAATTTTTTTCCTTATTAAAATTTTCCGTGATAAGGTACTGTAGTATGTAATCCTGGCTGGATTAAATTCTAAATCCATCTTGATTGATCACTGACAGAGAACAGGTGTTGATTTATGTAGGTAAAATTATTATTATTTGTGATGGAGTCTACATATTCTAAAGCAAGTGTGAAGGCCCATATAACCGTAACCTCTTCCTATTATTGAAGTTTAATGGTAGAGGAAACAAATAATTGATAATAGGATATTTGACGAGAAAAAATCTAGATCGTCTGCAGTTTGGTTTCATTATTTTTGTTTTTACTGAACCCGTTATTTTATATCGATTTGTAATTTAATATCGTTTTTCAACTGAAAGGCAATATCATTACGTTTTTAGTTACATGTAGTCTTTAGGAATAAATACTATCTCTAATGAACTTAAATTTGTATCTTACATTATATTTATAGTACAAGAACCCAAGAGCAGAACAAAATTAAGTTATTTCACCCTAATTTTTGATTACTTTAATGAAAACTATGTATAATTACTAGTCAAAATTGACGAGTCTGCCAAGTATAGGTAGGGAGAATAAAAAATGGCGGCTGTTTCAAAAAGTTAAAAATAATTAATTTTTCATTCGGAGCTCTATATCGTTAAAACTACCAACAATAATAGAAAATCTAAGAGAACATCTTTTAAGTAAGTATCTGTTAAGAGTAAATTTGCTAAAATTTAAGCCCTAATAGAGCAATTTACGTTCAATAGTTCTCGAGATAGTTCTTTTTAAAAAGCAACATTTCGTAAAAATGTTGTACAGAATGTTCAACTTAACTATGAATGTTAACTTCTAAAAGATGAGAAGTTAGTGAATTAATTTTAAAAAATCTATATTTCAAACCATTTAACGTACATATGCATATTAGCATTCAATTTAAAGCTGGTTTAATGGGCTATAAAGTACTTTTATGACCTTTTTCTTCGTAGGAGTAGTATTTTTCATGATATTTGCTAAAATAAATTGATTGATAGTTGTTCGGACAAATTTTCATTTGCCAAATTTATATTTATATGGGAATATCATATAGATTACTACCCCTACGAATATAAGTGTCATGAATTACTTTATAGTAAGTTGAATTTACTTTGTTTTGAGTGTTGGTAGACATATTTACGTCTTATGGATCTAGAGATATATTTTTTCAAAAATCCAACATTTTATAGGAACAACTAGAAATTAACATTTTGTGAGTTTATTTTGTCAAATATCATAAAAACTACTACTCCTACAAAGATAAAAATAATTTACTTAACTTAATAAAGTTTTTAATTTTATGTTTTAGGTATCAAGAAAAAAAATTGGTTTCTAACAAAAAAAAAACAGGCATAATCAAACATTTAATTAGGTGATTAGTTGGCATGATCAACATGACCATCATTTAGTTTGATGGTGTGTGCTTATAGGTATAAATTATTCAAAAGCTGGCTGTGTTATCAATATTAATTATTGTTAATAACGTTTTCAATTCAAAGTAATGTAGCTGATTGGAACATAACGTAACATGTTGCGTTGCATAATGCCAGTGACGCATGTGGTATTAACTAGCTAGTGGTAATATGAGTGTCCCCAACCGTCTCTGTAGGTACATAGTCATATAATTAAATTATACTCATACTGTTAACTATTTTTAAAGGGATTTTCAACATTATTTTGTAGTTATACAACTCCAAAATATTAATGAATATATATTTTTCTATGAAGGCGTTTTATTTTTAAATTTTCAAGGAATTCAAATTTGTTAGTTCTTTTATGTTCTTATTGTTTGTGCTAAATAATGTTTTTTGTTTATTGTTATTTTATTTTTCTAAATGGTTCATTATTATGATTGTTTTCATTACTATATTGTTGACAAGAGAAGTTGCGAAGATAGTAGAAGAGCATATTGATTGGTACCTACCTGAGACTGGTACTGACACCGCCTCTGTACTGCCCTTGAGGCTTCATCACAGTTCTGTACAAAGAGAATATCGCTGTATAATATATACTATGCTAAAGCTGCTGTTAGTTGTATTAGTGAACTTGGATTTACAAAAGAAACTTATTACAAGTATACGTACTATAAAACAATTTAAATTCATATTTGTTTAAGAAGTGCATTTCTGGAAAATATATCGTTGCAAATATTATACCAGTATTCAGGTAATACTGTTTGGTGTTATTACTTATAATTACTACTGATTGAATAATCAGAGTTCGGTATTTAAACTGTTTGCGGAGGATTTCTGTAATTCATTTCATTATAAGTATTATTTATATTTCACATTGACTGTTTCTTTTTTTCATCATCTGATTATTTTTCTATGGTTCTCTATGGTTGAAAACTAGAATATTTATTATCAATCTTATTAATCAGTTCATTAAATAGATTGAAATGTGGATTAAGTTTGTTCAGCGGTGGATGCAGAAATTGTCTTTAGGGGAGTAGTTATACGTGATGTTCAAACCCAGTCAACGATATATAAGTAAAACAAATCTATTAGAATTTAGAAAATTGGCTCTAGTTAAGATTTCGAACCGATTATTTTAGGTTCTAATTATGCAATAGATGAGAAAAACATTTTTAAGAAATCACAATAAGACTCAAACTAGGATGTATTCGACGTTAATACTTTTTCGTTGGATTATATTATAGAAGATGCCGTTCTTCTCCGTCCCTATCTTTCTAATATTTGCCAAAAATGTCAATACTTGTCTCAAATATTAGTATATAACTAATGGGAAATCATTGAATTAATTAACGCCAGAATGGAAAAAAAGATAAGATTATATATTTATGATAACCAGTAACAAAACATTTCACATCAACCACCTACTGAAGACTAACCAAATAGATTAAAATAAATTAATCTGTACTGGTACAATCCTTGAAGGGTCAGAGGTTACAGTATTTTGTAAGGGAGTACTGTTACTAACGGTTGTGCAAGGAGGTGATATCGACATAATCACGCTCGACCTCTAAATTTTTACAATTAAGGGGATCTACTTTATTAAGCTTGGTGGACCCCAAAGGACTCCCAAACCCACAGGTCTGACTCACGGATACGGTGAAACAGAAAATAATTAACTACCAAAGGCGGATTGGATCCTTGGAGTGCCTTACCAATTGACTACTCGCTCTCCTAAAACCGAATAGATATAATAAAATATTCCATATAAATTTGATAATAATCCGTATAAATATGCATGTACTCAAACATGAACAGAAATAATGTGCTATCCTCTATATTCGGAAACAAAATTTAAAAAACAGCTTCCGTGAGAAATTTAAATATAAAGAAAAGGCGATGGTATCTTCATCACAAATATTATATTATTGAATAATTTTCATGGGTTTAACATTTCTGTAGGGTCCGTCCATATTTAGAAAAAAAATTCTTGGCCAGTTTATAATGAATTTGTTTTTTGTGAATTTCTAAATTATCCTTAAGTCTAAAAATACTAATTTTAATTTCTTACCTTTTTCATAGCTCCTACGGCTGCCAATTTTTTTTTTTTTTTTTTTTTTTTTTTTTTTTTTTTTTTTTTGAACATGCAGTTTTAATGTTTTACATAAATTTCTCATAACTGGTGTAACATGTGTTGATAAAACTAATGCATTCTATTTAGGAATGAATGGTCTGGATTTCATGTTCAGTACATTATTTCTGACATACAGGGGAGGATGTGTCCTGTAAGTATGTAACATATTCTAACTAAATTTAGATTATCAAGTTGATCATGGCTACTATGGCCTCGCCCAAAAAGCGATCTAATCCCAGGCTTAATATTTTGTGGATCTATACCTACATGCACTATATTAAGAAATATATACATCAACGCCTAGATCGAACTCCTTTCAGGTAATAAATTAACTAGATAAAGTTTAAAAAAGTACAGTTTTTTATATATATACATTTTATTGTGTGTGATACTACCGTATAAAGTTGTGATTAACACGTTTGAGATTAATGAATAGGAAGATGGTCAGGGTTGCGGTCTAAGGAGAAACAAAATAGTTTACAACTATTTATTTTCCGACGCTAAAAAGATAAAAAATGATACAATGGTAAGAATAAAAATATAAAGATAAGAAACAATGATAAGAATAAAAATAAGTAACAATGGCAAGAGGAAACATTTTTTATATAAAAATACGTAAAATATACAGTTAAAAAATACAGGAGATGTACATAAAACAAAAACAATTCGGGGAAGGAAAAAAAATGAGATTAAATAAACGTCATGAAAAAATAATAATTATACATAAATAAGTAAAAATAAATATATAAAATGATAATAAATTAGCAAAGAAAAAGTCAAGACAACCTACCTGTTCAGAACAAACGGGTGAAAAGTAGGCAACAATGAAGTGGAAGCGTGGAGGAGTGAGGAGCTGGCTCCTCCCACCAGCCGTTCAACGGTTTATTTCAATAAAAAAAAAATACGTTGCGTATACAGAACGTAGTGATAAAGATATGACGAAAAATGAAAAATGATAAGAGAAAGATACAGCAATATGATAATAATAATAAATATAATAATTTTAAATTTAGGAATAACTAAGTAAAATTAGAATGACATATATCGTTACTAATAATACGAGTTTGAGATTAATCTACAACTTCAGTATTAAGAAAATGTTCCGGGAGTATACAGACGGCCAACCTATTCTAGCTAGGTCTAGATGTTATGGACTCGAATACTATCTGAGTAACTCCTCGAGCTTAGAACAACTTCACCTAGATGCTTCTACTTCTTCTCATCTGATAGCCGCCTCCTTGTTACTTCTTACTGCCTTAATTTTCAGAAGCGTACACGTAATAGCAATATATATGCCGACTGGAAATAGAATCCAGTAAGATGGTGTAGGGGCCGGTAGCCGTGTATAGGTTAGCGGTGATGTACTGTAATGCATTTTGCGTGCCCTGACTGCACCACTCTCTGGCCTCCTCCTCAGATCGTTACTGTCCTCCCTTTCCTAATATATTGGAATATGTTAAGGAAAATGCTGGTTATCTAGCGGTCTAAAGGGTAACAATTACCATTAATCACTTTGATGTTTAGAAATTTTTTTTTTAATATTTATTTATTGCTATTTACAACTGTACATTATAATACATTTAGTAAATCTGATCTAAGTTAAATTGGAGTGTTACAGGCGTGTAGAGAAACTACCCGTTGGTAGCACTCTAATGACATTTTACATTAGCTGGTCTCGTGACCATCTTCTTTTAGGCACCTCGGAGGATTGTCAGGAATGGAAGAGGATGCAAGATTAAAAACTAGGGGGGGGTTGAGTGGTTAGAGAGTTTATAATGAAAGGAGTGATATCTGGTTCGGGCTAGATCGGTTACATAGAGAACATTAAGGTCTTTATGTATGATTTTATTTGTGACAAAGTAAGGAGCATTGAGGATTTTACGAAGGATTTTGGATTCTAAGGATTGAATACGAGAGAAATTCGAAGGTTTAGTGGAGCCCCAAAGCTCAACTCCGTATGTCCAGATTGGTCTTATTACAGTCACGTAGATCAGTCTTTTGTAATGTGTTGGAAGTTTAGACCAATTGTCTAGTAAGTGCTGTAATAGTCGAAATCGACGTGCAGTTTCCTGTCTTTTCAGTCTGGTGTGAGGATTCCAGGTTAATCGTTTGTCCAAATGTGGTCCAAGGTAGCGGATCTGTTCGACAGGGGTAGAAAAATGTTTTAAGATTAAACATCAATATCCTGGACCTCCTAATCTGTGGTGAGCCTGTCCTAAGTAAAATATTTTTTATGTTATCTGTTTCTATTTTATCTTTGTTACTCTTTATTTCATTAATCTCCGGTATTCACTGGCAATTAACCGATATGTACCATTTAGATTCTAACTGATGTTTTTTTTTTCAATATGCCACCTGAATCATTAACTAAGGCCATTAATGTTCTAAACTACAAATGACTAGATAGAGAAAAACACTTTATTAAATCTATTGTGCTTCATTGGGTTACCATATACATAGCATACCTATGATTAGTAAAAACCAATTTCTTCTGAAACCTTGATATCAGCTATAATAGTCATAATACAACAAATTGAATTATATGCATTAAATATGATTTTTCATTTTTAACGTTTTTCCTTTATATATTTTCACTTTTCCTTTTTCAAGCCTTTTACAGTTCTTTATATACATACATACAAAATGTAAACATGTTTTCCATTATTTTTCAAATTTTTTCTCTTACCGAACATGAATTTTTTTCTTCATCTAACATATAATAGAATTATAATCAACAGTATGTATAATATATAATAAAGATTTTAAATATAACAAGGTCACATATACATAAAAACTACATAAGATGTCTTCTGTGAGATAGCTCAGCTCACGGCCTTAACAGGGGAGGATCGACTTTTCACTCTCATTAGAATTGGAATCTCACTAACTTGTAGAATTACACATTACAAGTTGACGAAGTGACGTTATACCCCAGAAAAAACAATTTTAATGTATTTGAATACTTGGGTGTAAATTCTTACTTTGAAGATTTTTTTTAAACATTAATTTTGCAACGTTTCGAAGTATTTCCTCATCTGCAGGATACCTTGTACAAGTAACCACATTATTCTTTATAAATAATGTAATTAATTAATTAAACACTTTTTACATATTTTTAAAATAAAAATTAATGTAAGGGAAATATTAACTTATTATTAACTTTATTCCATTTTTTAAAAAATAAAGCTCTCTCAACATTGAGAAAAATCTTTATTCTAAAGGGTTTACTGCCCTACTGTATTGGGTTGCTAAATACACAACATACTTAAACCTAGTAAGGCAATTTGTTTTACTTCATATAATGCATAGGCATGGTAACGTAAATATATAATACATAATGGTTATACATGATTTTTTTTTTCGTTTCATCATTTTTGTTCTTTTTGTTTTTCTTTCTATATTTTCATTTTTTTTAAAAAAAATTTGTTTCTTTATTATTCTTCATTCCTTTTTCCCTTTATTTATTTACTATCTTATTATATTTTCTCATTTAACCCAACACATCTTTCTTTTTTTTTCTCTCTTTAACGAACATCAAATAAAATAAAAATATAAAATATAAATAATAAAAGTTTTAAATGTAATAGCAATATATACACATAAAAATATATCATACTTCGCACATAAGAACTTTTCAATTAAAATTTTAAAATCTCAACAATTCTCTACAAGGATATAATGATATATATACATTCAAATACTGATATAAATAACTAATAAATATTAAAAATATATCCAAAACGAATAATAAAATATGCTATACATGCATGCCATCCTTCCTCCGTATGATCTCTACCCTCATTCGTTTCCATCATGTGATACTGAACTTTACTTACTACAGGCAGTAAAGAACTATATTTTCTGCCATCTTTGCTAAGACGCCGAGTTTTTCCATGAATTAATTTGTACATTGAGTTTGTTTATACCTGTCCTATGAGTTAAAATAACCAAGTTTTGTAAAATTGTCTGTGAGTCTATAATCAGTCTAGCCCATAATCAAAAAGTTGTACCAAGTTGAAATTACACATTTAAAGGGTATATGCCTGAGATGTAACAGCAAATTTTCTGAGAAAATCCACTAACCGGAGGCGCCACCTTTTAATTTTTCATATTTTTTTGGAAAACGGCTATAACGATTTTGATTAATCTTGAAATGTCGTTGAACAATTTTGTAGTCTTTAATGTCAGCTAGGTCTAATCCGTATGGAAATAATCTGACGAGGCTTAAACGAAAGATTTATAAAACTCTTCCTCTCGAGTATCTTTTTTTCTCATAATTAGAAAGAATAAACAATAACTTAAAATACATATTAAAGAATTTTTGAATAACTAAAGGAATAATGCGAGATCATGCGCATTTTCGAACAGAAAAATGCGAGATTTTTCCCAATTGCATTACATCTTTGTTATCATTTATTTGGTGTATTCTTGGCTTGAACAAAATTTATTTTCTTTATTACTATCTCGATAAACCCTGAAACACTTTTTTTTTTTTTTTATATATATATATATATTTATTTGAAGAGTGTACTCACTATTTACCAACAATAAACAGGATAGGACTGACCCCAAATTTATCCGAAACTCTGGCAGATGAGGAAGCTAAAATTACAGGAGTATTTGAATTTTTAAAAGCACATCGCCTTCTTTATAAATTATAACTCCTCTTCGATTTTATGTTTTTTATTTTTTTTTTAATTATTTTTCTATTTTTTATTTATTTATTTATTTTTTTTTTTTTACTTTTATCATGCCATAGGCGTTGATGACCAAAGGGTTTTACGCCTTTAAGCAACAAACAACAACAACAACTTTTTTTTTTTAACTCGAGACATTTTTTGGTTCGTAATTTTCGTCTTCTCGTGTCTTAATTTTTTTCTTGTAAATCACAAAAATTGCTATCTTCAACAAGAGCAGGTCAATCTTCATAAAACTTGCGGACGTATTTATAGTTTATGTTGCTCTGTTTGTTCCATATTTGTCTTTTCAAATATGTTTATAATTTCTTTCTATTCGAAAAAAAAAGTTAATAACTTCAATCATTGAAAATTATTTTTCGTCAAGAGTGAAGTAATCTTTCTCAATATATTGACGGAAGATATAAATTGAAATTTATTAGACAGCTCGAACTAAATGGGGATCATTGATTCAAGATGATGGATCGGTGAGGAAGTGTACAGCTGCCTCTCTGGCCTCGGGTGCTCTCAGCAAAAACAGTGGTAAGCCCCTGGGGGCGTAGCGCTGGGGTTGGCAATGGTTGAGACCTTTCGGCAAATCGTTATTCCGATTTATGCCTAATGTTGGATTACAGGAAGCGGATAATAGTAGAAAACCATTGAGATATTTTGATACTAAAATCTAATTTATTTATCAATAAATTAGTTATAGTAAAAGCAATGTTGTTAGTACTTCTGACCATGATCTCTTATTACTTGTATGAAGGCAAGTATCAGTTGGTGACAAAGCACCCCAGAAGCTCCAGAAGATAATCAGAATGTTCTATTACGATAACTTTGCCCAAATTTGTAAAATAGAGTAAAGTCTTTAAACAAAAAATGAATATTATACAGATCCAGCAGACATGCAATTTCGGAAGCAAAAACTGTAACTTTTTTTTTAACAAGTTTTCAGTATATAATGTTGGTCCGAAGATAGATTTCATATTCTGGAGTTATTCATACATGCGCTTAACCTTTAATGTGCGATTTGTTTATTTAAAACAGCTATAAATCCAAAAGGTCCTAAAATCCTATTAAGTCTTTAAGCCGGTTTTTACCAACAATATTATCAAAGACTGTCATAAATGAAGAAAAATTTCGTTATAACAAGAAATGATACGACAAATTTTCAAATATTTTAGTTATTTCATCAAAAATAAATATAATAAGAAACATTTCGCGAATTCCAACTAATACTTTTGAAACATATTTTTTTCTCTCTTAACCTGCACTGTATATGTGAATCAGGAAAAAGATATAAAACTATTTTGTAGATAACTGGTTTGCCTTTTCTCAATCAAAATTCGGTTTTTCTGTAGGTTTGGAAATCTCTAGTTCGTCTTTTATTAAACTAACGACTATCCCTTCAAAATCACCATTTTATAGGTGATTTTAATATTTTTAGTATTGTTAGCATGCTTATTTCATAAATATCATTTAATTAATATACTTCATAATATTTTTTTGGAGATACATAAAACTAAATCCAATATGCAATGAAAAAATAATTTCCAAAATAAACCAAATTATATCGTTTTTTATGTGTATATGAAAATTTTGACAACTAATTATTAAAAGTTTTCAATTACTTTGAAGAATCAAAGAAAAAAAAACTCTGTTAAATATATTATTTGAATTAAAACTAATGTTAAAAAATAAATTAACGCTTAAAAATATATCATTTGAATTAACACAGATTATTTCACTAGTTAATTTGATTCAATGCTTTAGAATATATCACATTTAATTGTGATTTTTAATCACCAAAGTTGATCAATATTTCTTTTTCAGCTCGAGTATATTTTTAATCATCGTGTTAATAGGACTTTAATCTTTCTTCTTTTATATCTCGTTCCGTCGTAGAAATACAGGGCCTCTAAATCCTAATTATTTTTCACAGTACTATTTATTACGATCGTACAATGCGTTCCGTAAATTCTTCAATACATACCTCTATTAACAATTACTAAGTTATAAAAGTTGTTTAAAATCAATTTTGAAACTGAGAAAAGAGTTCTATGTTACCAACCTACCACAGAGTAAGTTTACTTACTTTTTCTTCTAACACCATCTAACATCAGCTACCTCACCATGATAGTTATCATTATTTATAGAATAGACCCTGTGATTCAAAATTCACTAACCAAAATTAAAATTTTCAATATATATACATTTTTTAATTACTATAGAATGGATAGAGTTTTAAATATTACAATCAAACGGATAATAAATACCAATAAACAAAACATTGTGGCTTACAGCATCAAAAATGAAAACGAGTTTATTGTTTAAAGTATTCCCTATTTCTGAAGCAAAAATGACAACTGAGAAAGAGGTAAATGATTGAATTGGTATTTGATATTTTGATAGAATATGTTCATGTTTCACAATTAACTTTATAGGCCTGGGGCTCTACCAAACCATCAGACTCCTCCCTTATCCAATCCTTTCAATCCAAAATCCTCCGTTTAATCCTTAATGCTCCTTATTACGTTACAAATAAACTCATCCACCTTAATATTCCTTTCGTTGCAGATTTGGCCCGAAATAGATAGACGTCTTTTCATTCCAAACTCCTAACCCATTAGTTCTTAATCTCTAATCCTTAAAAATCCCTGATAATCCTCCGAGGCGTCTGAAAATAAGATGGCCATGGTATCTTCTAATTTAAATTAATGGTTGAAGTACCACCATTGGGTATTTCCTTCCCAAACTTTTCAACTTTTGTTTGAAACATTCCTCATATTTACTTATTGTATTTTTTTTTGGAACAGTTGTTAATTACAATAAATAAATAAAAGCTGTTGATATGCTGTTAAAAGGATAGTAGGAATGGAGAAAAATAACTCTTACCTTGTGATTATTTTTTCACTTAACATTTTACCGATTATTCAGAAGGTACACTTCTCATTCCTAGTTCTTTTGCACTTTTCAATACCACTAGTAGGACACACTCCAAAAGTAGGAACATTAGACGTTTCTAGAGTAATTTTTTCCCATTAAGGGCCAAAGTTACTTCGACGAAACATATTTTCCTTCAACCAGCGACTATAATAAATTATAATAGGATAACAGTTTGTTAAATTTATCCCTACCTTCCTGATTATCCTTCTCTTTATGATATTATTAATATTTCTGAAAAAAATCCAAGCTATTTTCATTAAAACAACCCTGTAATGCTCTTACCTTACTTTGCGGTGCATCGACTAAGAGGGTGTTAAGGAGGGATTATCCCAAGCTTATTTTTCCCGTCAGTTAAATAAGCATCTTTTTGTTCCGTTTTTGCTTTTTACTCCCCATGTTATGTATCTTTCTTCTTAAGATTGTTCCTATTTCTTTAAAGACAAATTGTTTTTTAATTGTAGTTCAGCATCATATATATATATATATATATAT
>NW_027115892.1:2187190-2194422 GCF_000696795.3 Halyomorpha halys
TATCAAAATAAACAGTCAATTTATAGACTAATTTCAATTTATATTTAATTTCACTATAATTTTTTAGCGTAAGATTTTAAATAGAAATATTTTTTACTATTTTTTACTTAAACACATTGTTAGAATGTCCTCAGATATTAGATGATCCTTCAATTTTTTTACTAAGAACTATCCTTTGATGGAATTCATTTACTCATTCTAATTCGCTCAGAAAGGTTTACAGAATTTATTTTTCTGCGTGTAATTAATGACTTTATTAATATGCATATTATATATGTATTAATACGTATTATTAATTATTATTAATATGTATATTAATATGCATATTTCCATGCGCTCTATTTTTAAAACTTCAGAAAAGAGATAGACCCTGGAAAATATTGAATTAAATCAAATTTTGTAAAAAAAAATATATTTTTTTTTTATTGAGGGGTTGAGGCAAGGATATGGTAACCCGTATGATGTATTTCAGAGGAGAAGTTTCTATGAGATTCTTATTTGGCATTTATTCAGTCTACATTATAAGTATGTTAGAATCATTTTGTTAGACAAACTAACGCAATAAACACCTTTCAAAAGAAAGCAAGGAGCTTTTTGTACAATAAAGAAAAAAAAATCTTGATATCATAAAAAAAAATCCATGATATAATAAAAAAAAAAGTTATAGTCAACGATAAACACACACACATATCTATCTGCCATATTGCAAGGAGTATGTACAAATTTTAAGTGCACTCATCTTGTAACTAAACGAGAGAAAAAAAATATATATACGCTCTGTAAAATTGGTTTATTTTGCACCAGATTTTGATCTTTTTCGATATTCTGCATTATTTTTTAAGTAAAATAAAGTTTGAGAGTAAATAGGGAGACTTTGCGCCACTTTAAAATTTATTTTAAACACCTGGAAATGTGCAGTTTAAGGATAATTACAGGATTATTGGATTATATGGATTATAAGGAAATGACCACCAACATGGATAAGAGTAAAATAAAAATAAAAATATTATGCAATATTTTCTTTGGAAATTATTAGAAAAAGACAAAAAAAAATCTTTTTTCGAACCTAATACAGATTTTATTTTGGAATTAAAATAAAGCTAAAAAATGTTTTGTTTTAACAGTATCTAATTTTTATTCAATACTAGTCCAAAATTATGAATATGTATTTTTTATACTTAGGACCACAAATTATTGAGTATAAAGTTATTCACAGTTACTTTTTTTGGAAATCAATACTAAGAAAGTGATTAATAATTAAAACTGATACTTGATTTTTAAACGCGGATAGAATTTAAATAATTTAGATACTGCATATACCAATATACTTCGAGAAGAATCAATCTAACAATTGTTTGAGGTATATAGTTTAACGAATAATAACTGGCTGAGAAATTAAAATACCGGACAACATACGCTTATTTTTCAACTGAACTTTGCAACCGCCATTGGGAAGGTAAATGTTTCGTCTTTTCCTTCCAGATTTAACAAATCTTTTATAGTACAAGAGCCAGGAAGAAAAAAAGGAAGTTATTTCACCCCAATTTTTTACTACTACAATGAAAACTATGTATAATTACTACTCAAAATTGTTGAGTCTACCAAGTATAGTGAGGGGAAATGCAAAATGGCGGCTATTTCAAAATGTTAAAAAAGTCATTTTTTCATTCGGAGCTATATATCTTTAAAACTACCAGCAACACTACAAAACCTAAGAGAACATTATTTAAATTAGAGTAAATTTACTGAAATATTAGCTCTAATAGAGCTATTTACATTCAATGGTTCTCGAGATATAGCTTTTTAAAAAGCACCATTTCATTAAATATACTGAATGATTCATAGTTAGTCAATTTATTTTGAGAAATCTGTATCACCGGAACTATGTATAGTAATAGTTTATTGTACTGTATAGTAGTTTATCTTTGTAGGAGTACTAGTTTTTATGATATTTCATAAAATAAATTCACAGAATTTTAATTTCTAGTTGTTCGGATAAAATCTTTGGTTTTTGAATAAATATATCTCTGTAACCATAAAATGTACATATATCTACCAGCACTCAACATAAAGGAAATTTAACTTACTACAAAGCAATTTATGACACGTATCTTCGTAGGGGTAGTAGTTTTTGTGATATTTGCATATGAATATAAATTTGGTATATGAAAATTTGTCCAAACAACTATACATTTTAGCAAATATCATTAAAACTACTACTCCTACAAAGATAAACTACTTTATATTCCATTAAACTAGCTTTAATTTGAGTGCTAATAGACATCTGTACCTATAATGGTCTTTGAGATATAGATTTCTCAAAATAAATTCCCTAACTTCTGAACTCTCAGTACATTTTTATGAAATGTTTCTTTTTCTAAAGCTATATCTCGAGAACTATTGAACTTAAATGGCTCTATTATGGCTCATATTTTAGCAAATTGACTCTACTTTAAAAGACGTTATCGTAGGTTTTCTGGTGTTGTTGGTGGTTACAAGTATATAGAGCTCCAAATGAAATTTTTTTTTAACGTTTTGAAACAGCTGCCATTTCTAACTCAATCTACTTATACTTGGCAGACTTATCAAATTTGACTTGTAATTATACATAGTTTTCATTCAAGTAATCAAAAATTGGTGTGAAATAACTGCCCTTATGTCATCCAGGGCTCTTGTACTTCAGTTACACTGGCGTTCCACAATTAATGATGCAAAACCTATTTATATTTAATTTTGTATACACAATTTCCAGTAAATTCCATTCATAGGCGTATCAGAGTAGGTATTGCTTTCATGTTAATATTTGATTTATTAGAGTTAAAGTTTTAAAGTAATTGTAAAAAAAAATATTTAACTTTGCCACTAGGGAAAGAGACATTTTATTTTTCTATTACCAGTGGTTTCTGCTAAGAGATTTATAGTAGTTGTAAACTAACAACTGATTAATAAATGGTTTTTATAGCAAAATTATTGAGAAATTAATCTGTGAATATCAAAGAACTTAACCATAACATTTTATTATATTGGTATTCTTCCTGAGCATGAAAGAGACCCATACGAGGATAACATACTCCAATAACCACAGAGATCGGAAAAATGAGGGAGAGCAGTTTGTGAAAATCGGAGGTTGGAAAGAGCGTGGCAGTATCATACTTCCGCCCGATAAATCCGATACCGCCCCCTAACGCTATTGTATTTCCAAAGCGACACTTATTTACTTTTTATAGCGCCTAAAAATTTTTCCGGCACGGAAACTTTCATAAAATTTTAACAACCGGTTATTATACGTGCTCATGCTTGGCTGTGTGTAGTGAAGCGTTATCAGATAGCGGATTTAGTAAATAGCCCGCCTTTTGAGACTATCGGATATAGAGGAGGTAAGTTCGTTAGAATATAGAATTCACCTAAAAACAGTGAATTTACTTTATAATTATTAGTTAAATTTCCTAATTTTTCCTTTGACTAAAAAAATTAAAAATTTAAACTGGAATAAATAATATTTCTAAAACTACGAATTTTCCATTACTAAATTATTTTAATGCAATATTGTCTTATAAAAATTACAAATGTAGAAATATATTACTCAGTACCAAACCTGTGGTCAAATGACAAAATGTCATAAATAGGATCCAGATCTTTATTTAAGTATTTTTTTATTTAAATAATTGTGTTGTTTGAGAAAATATAATTTGATTTTTATTTCATTTATCATAATTTTTATTTATTGTTTTAATATCTGTAATATATTTCAATATTTTATTATTATCTTCCTAAAAAATAATGAACGAAGAAACGAATATATAAACAGCAATACGATTTACTTTTGAACCGTTGTTGCAACTGAAATGTAGGCCTAAAAACGAAAATGGACGTTGGAAAAAAAATGTTTTATTCCTTTAAAATTGGAATCCTTGTTTTGCTATTTGCCAATTCAAACAAATTTGCTATTTTTATCCTGACCCCTTCTCACATATTCTCGAGGATGATGTAATGCGATCTGAATTATCGATATCTAATATAATTAAATGGCAAGTATCGGTGTTTTAATAACATCGGATGCAAGGTATCAATAATCCATACTGTTTGATAGTTTACATTAAAAGCAAAGAAACTCATAGGCTTGCATTGTATCGATTCCACTAATATCGAATGAACAGTATTAATACAAATATCACGAGTATTAAGTGAAAAGTCTCTGTTCCATTAAACTTAAATGTTAAAAGTAATTCTAACATTCTTAAGATCCTCAACGATGAAGAGAAACAATATTTTGTAGTTTTAAACGTTTAAGCCATTAATTTTTTGTAGAAAGATGCTTTTAGCGAAATAATTTAAAGCTAAATATTTAAATATGTTTTTTCAATTTCTTGAGACTGGTAATTATTTATTAAATAAATCAAAATTGTATCCTTGCATAGTCTCAACACTTTTATTTCATCAACAGTCCAACGTTTCGGCCATTTCGGTCATCCTCGTGGACAATCTTCAATATAAATTCTCACCTCACATCAAAATTTAAAAATTATTTTGCAGGCTATTCTGCCCATGTCATTAATTATAAGTTAAACATACCCTATTTTTTAAAAATTTATAAATATTTAAAACTTTTAATTTTCAATTTATCCACACTATCACTACCATATAAACAAACTATACCTACAACAATATTAAAAAATTTTGATGTGAGGTGAGAATTTATATTGAAGATTCTCCTTGAGGATGGGCGAAATGGCCGAAACGTTGGTCTATTGATGAAATAAAAGTGTTGAGATTATACAAACTAAATATTTAATTAAAGATAATTTAATGATTTTTCAAAAAGTCTTGATTCCATAAATAAAAACATTTATTTGCTATCTGAACTGATGATTTTGAGTATAATCTTGATATCGTATATTTTATAAAACAGGAGTTTTATGTATTAAAAATTTAGTAAATATGTTGCGTTATAAAATAAACCTTTCATATTTTTTATTAAATGTAATATTGAAATATTTAATATTGGTAAATTAATAAAGATATCTGGTTATAAGCCACTTAATATCTTCTTCAAGTTGGTGAAATAAAATAACTTTCCCTGCTTGCATTTCTGTTATTTTAGACTTATTACAATTTTTCACTCTTGTTTCTCTCAGAAGCTTAAAGAAAAATACTTAAGGAATGTTATCATTTTTGAAACATGAACAAATAAGATTTTGTAGTGTTAAAACTACTATCTTTCTTCCATCTAAAATTCATAGTAATAATAATTATTATATAGCTCTTATAAAATAAAATTATAACTATATGAGGTCAGATATATAGATACCTTCCAGGATGTTTAAGATGTTTCATTTCTGGATTTTGAATTTCGAACCAACGTGTTCTTGCCTCAGCTTCCTGCACCAGTGAGGAGAGCAGAATGCAGTTAATTTTCATTATATTTATTTCGAATTGTTTTTTGCCGATTTGGCCAGAACCAGATACCGTTCCTTCCATAATAAACTTCTCAGCCACCCAAATCCACTTGTTTCTAACCTGGCTTCTCCTTCATTACCTAATAATCCTCCTAGGCGTCTGAAAAGAAGATGGCCTCGAGATCTTCTTCTCTAGAAATGTTATTGGAGTTCTATCAGTGGGTAGATTCTCCACATGTTTTTATCATGTTACTATGTCACCTACAGCAAATTTACTTGTTGTATATATGTGTATACAGTTGTAAATATCAATAAATAAATTATTAAAAAAAAAAAAAAAAGAATTGTTTTTGGTATAATTTTAATTGAGTTGTAATCTATTTATTATTTTGTGTGAATGTAGATCACCTATTATTATTATTTATTGCCCTCAAGTATCCCAATATTGCATATTCAAATGAAATTATATATTAAAGCATATTAGGCATTTAAACTTTTTTTTTCTTTTCATTTTTTAATGGTTATTTATTTATTTTTATTTGTATTTATTTATTTGTTATCAATTCCTAACCTAGATGCATAATTAGCAGGTAAACCAATATTTCAGAAGTCTCAAGAAAATTTATGGGCAGGCGCTTGAGGTATACTATACAGTATAACGACTTCACTGTCAATCAAATAACGAGTGCCGTATTTTTTTCCTAATTTTTCAGTTTGTAAATTTTAAGTAGAAATGAATGCATTGAACATGTATTAATGATAAGTAAAAAATTAGATTTGCCTTTATTCGATAAATTATAGTCTATGTATACAACAGATAATGATTCGAATGTTTGTCCACAGTTAACTTTAATTAAAAAATCTGTGTAATGGTAATATTACTCCGGTTTATTTGATATTTGATAGCTAGCTTTACTCAGGGATGTTGCAAGTCCAATAATTCAAACTTCCAAAGATATGAAATTTTTTAGTAATAATAAAACAATAATTAGGATTCAACCCGTATATATAGTTAGGAACAATCCAATATTTTTGTAAATTTGTGTTTTATGTATATTGTATTTCAATTATTTTAATAAATAGGACAACTAGAGCACAGCGTTCCCCTTTGTATCTATAATAAAATCTGTATTACCAAAAATCGGTTTGATTGCATATGTTGCCTCAAATTATTTTGTCCAATCATAATCAATAACATTTACTTAAATTTTTAATATTAACTGAATATAATTACTGATATAAAACTTTCAGTTGTGTTCATTTAATCTATATGCATTCTTAAATACAGCAACAGTCAAGCATTACCGGTTCTGCTAGTAATTTATAAAACCAATCGGGTGTTATCTAATAATTGATTAGCTCAATATAATTTGAAATATAAATTTATTATCTAAGTCACATAATCAAATTCTTTACTTATTTGAAAGTTATATCATTTTAATTAGTTGACTGAATTTCTTATTGTTAATAAACCTATTTTATTATTCAAACAAATGCCTCATATAAACTACAGTAATAGATTGTTAATATCAGTCACTTTTATGACTAGAGAGCAAGTTCGTCAAAGAATCCGGTAAATTCTTTTATGGCTCTATTAACTTTTACTCACTAAATAGATTCCTTTGGCTAACTACTGGGTACGTTTTAATGAAGATAGTTAAATCAGAATTAATATTTAATCATACAGCCACTCAAAGTCAATATAATTATAAACTGAAAATTCTATTTTTATCATAGCATACATTCTATATATTCATTAGCAATGACGAAGAGGTTGGGAAGGCTGGCTTGGGAAAGATAGACAATAAAGAAAAATGGAAAGTTGGCTAAAAAAAA
>NW_027115892.1:2195402-2196696 GCF_000696795.3 Halyomorpha halys
TTTACAAAAGAAGGAAAAAGTTGTACAAATTAAAATTTAACTTTTAAAAACTAACGAAAAATTGTGAAGCTATTCATTCTGCTGTTAGGGTTATCTATTGTTATTTCTACTCAATGGGTCTAATTGTTACCTTATTTATGAATAAGAAAATTCATATTTTTTTATTTATTGTGTTTTACATTATGTTATTAATAATTTTCATCTCATAATGTATTTATTAGAAAATCTATATGGATCTAACTTTCTAGTAACCCTTAATTACAATAGTTGAACAAATCCGAACTTTGGCTGTAATTTAAGGTTTTCTATTTTTTCATGATATTAGCCTTCACAAAAGCCTAGTTTAATCGAATAAAAATTAAATAAATAAAAATAAAATAACTAATTTCTTATCTTGTACCTTTTCTGAGGTGCATTAAATTTTCAGCCACTTCTGCGTTATATTTATTTCGCTCATGATTTACCGGTTTAATGTAAAATTCTGGAATCAATCGATTTTAATTTTTATAATAAAATATATTGAATATATATATATTTTAAATTTGTTTACCTGTTGGAAGAGTATTTCACTCGGAGATATCCGATGTTTAAAATTCCCTCATTGACATCGACCGGTGGGTGACCTTATCGTTACGGTGCCACAGGTCCACAACTTTTGGAGCAGGCTACATAATGTAGAGGACAGGGCTGAAGGACATGCCATATTCAGTTGGGGCACCCCTTGAGATATTCCTCGACAAGGGTACACCCTGTCGGCTGCAATATACAACATTTCTCGTTTTCTTGCTCTTGCTCTACAACTGCACTCCCGTGAAATATTGAACTTGTTCTCTTGGAGCAGTATTGCTACTGTGGATAATATAATGATATTGCCCAATTTAGCACTGCTTTATGTCTTATGGTTTTGAAACCTTTACACAATCATATTTCTAATAAATTGTCTGCTTTAAAGACCCTCGTTTTGGAGGCGTTTTTTATATCTTCGATGAGTTTTCTTTACAACACACATGTTTGTCTTTTGAATAAACTTATTATTAACTGTTCATTATATTATCTGTATCGACTATTTATTTTTTTATAACCTTTAGATATTTATGAAAGAATTCACTTCATTTTATCCTAACTGGCAATTGCCTTTGACATTTTGATTTCTGTTAAGTTATAAAATGTAGCACTGCTGAAATGCAACTATTAAAAATATAAATTTTAATAATATTTCTTTGTTTTGTATTAATCGAATGACTCAAGCGAGTTATGTATATCTATCTGTCTGTACAATAGGCCGAAGTGAATT
>NW_027115892.1:2196861-2201522 GCF_000696795.3 Halyomorpha halys
TATATATATATTTAACAGTAATTTGGACATTGTATGTCCATGTTTGTTTACTTCAACTAATAGGTTATTAAAGAGCTCTTATCAAACTTATGAAAAAATATGAAAAAAATCATAAATTATATAAGGAAGCGAGTTGAGGGTTGGAGTAGTACTTCTGGAACAATTATGTAGCAGGAATTCATATTTATAAATAAAACGTGAATTTTTTCCATTAATAATGATAATTTATTCACACATTTATCATAATTTAAGTGTTTATAAATCATAATGTTTTACTTAAAATAAAAGTGACTTAGCTGAGTTTATTCATTAAAATCTTCAAAGTCCATTGTTACGACTAAACAGTACTTAAGGGTCTTAATGAAAGAGGAATTCATTAGCACATTAACGTAAAAGCTTTCCCGAGTTAAGGGAAATTACTCTTTTTAAATATTTAATGTCGGTTGCTCATTTTTACCTAGGAAGAGCTTTCCTCTGTACAATCAACACATAATCGCACATGCTTCGCATACATGCAGATGTCAGACAAAATTCTATTAATTGTGAATTATTATCTGAAATGCCATCCTGGCTTTAAATGTATAATGGCTCTTTTTATAAGCCATTATGAATCTTGGTGTCATCTTTAATTTTTGGTACTAAAATATTGGATTGGATTAACATTTTTTTTAATTTCTGGTACAATTAAAACTATAATTTGTCTGAAATTAAAATATAATTCATAAATTATTATGATTGCATTATTTGATTGCGATTTTTATTATTATATACGATTTAATAAATTATCTACTGTTTCTGAGTCTTTTCATTTAATCTTTGTTACTTTCTAAGACTGCTACCTCGTCCGCGTACGCTTGATATGTTCTTCTAATAACCCTTTCACGAGTCAAAGTGAACAGCATTAACAAGTGTCCATATTCTTGTCACAGACCTCTTTGGACTCCAATGGTTTCAGATACCACGTAGATATCAGAACTCTGTATTTAGTATCATTCGTACATACTTTTGATAGTTTTACTACTTCCTAGAGATCCTCAGCTCAGTCATGATATTCCAAAGGCAGTAGATAGTATCTGTCTACGGTATCATAGGATGTTTTGAAATCGAAAAATAAGGCGTGCATTTCCTGATCTACTTCCCAAGGCTTTTCGAGTATCTGTTTTAGAATGAAGATCTTATCTAGCGTGCTCTTTGTTCTGCAAAATATATTTGTTTTAGTGGTTAGTGTTCACAACACCACATTTAGAGTTGTTTTTTTTTGGTAACGTAACAGTACTTATTCAAAGTACTAGTGAATGTAATAATCGTGTATTTACAAAAGTTCATCGCCAGTGATTAGATGTTATTCTTTGAATAGTTATTTAACTCTTAATATCGCTGTTGTACCTAAAAGTTATCTTCGGAGCCCGATGAAATTTACATCAGGACATTCTACATGTGTACCTTTTGACTAAAGAATCACAGGGATCAGTTCAATAATAGCGAACTTTAAAAAAGAGGCATTAAGTTACTGTAAAGTGCTTTATGAAGGATAAAAAGGAGCACAAATACTCATGCATTATTAGTCTTTCATTTTATATATCCAGGGTCGATCGATTTGACCCTGGCATTTGGTGGATTATGAAGTATTAATTAAAACGAAAAATTGGATTATAAAATTTAAATATCGTCCTAATTGCGATTAAGATTGTTTTTCATATATATATTTTTTTGCCATTGATTATTTTCTAATTGCTCCTTCGACATCGTGAGAACAGTGATTTCGTAGCTGCGTGACTCATATGATCGCTTCGTGAATGGTATATATTTAAGCCCACTAATTGCTACCTATACTCTAACGACCCAGTATTGGGCCATCCCGTAACATACTGAGCTCCAACCCATTAACATATTGCCTGAGGGCAGATGAACCACTGTCAGGACCCAGAGGATACGATGAGCAGCTGGCCGGAACTGCGCTCTGCCAGTCATCAGGTATGTCTATGGTATCCGGTCAGTCCTCTGTCGTACTAGAGGAATCTTCAGTGGTTTCGGAGACCTTGGGTATACTAAGAGCTTATGGATAGTTAGATTTCGTGGGCGAATCTATATTATTTTATTTTTTATTTTTTGCGCCATATAAAACAAAATATATAATTATGCTTCAGAGCTTATCAATAGATATTCCTATGAATCATCATGAATTAGATATTCTCCACCTTAACCCATGACTGCAATTGTACTTCTCTTTAACATTTAACGACTAGTGGAATACAATTTACCACTTTCAGCAAAATTTGTAAGGTTTAGCTCAAATATACAAACAGAATTTTCTAAAGTTCTCTAATCTGAATGACATTCATTTCGTAGCTCTGATTTAGTACTTATTAGTTCTGAAAAACTAAGGAACCATTTACTGATTTGTAGCTACTGTAGAGATATAAAATTAGCTGGTACATCTTCAATCCAATATTACCTTTCAGAAACTAAAATTTTATTGTTGGAAGATAGTCTTATTAGTATAGTAGATAGTAGATTAGTCTTATTACATTTTACAATTTTTCTTATTTAGCCCAGATGAAGTCTTTCAATGGGAGCGAAACGTTGGTTATTAATAAATAGTTTTTTTTTTACTATTTGTGTATATTTCTCTTATTCCATCTGGATATTCTTTCTACAATAAAATTTTATTTATTAAATTATTTATCCAACAAATAATAGTGACTTAAGTAATTCAAAACCAAACCTTTACATGATATCGAATTTTTACCACTGAAATGCTTCACTTAAAAATTGAATGAAGAACAAATACTTTCTGTTTTAAGAACCTATTTCAACCCCCGCCAATGGAAATTACATTATTGTTGTCAAAGGACACGACTTAAGGAGGAGCAGCGAAGCGGCGATAAATTGATTTTGTAGAACACTTGGATGCAAATGCACTCCTGGGAGGAACTAAATGAAAGGTTGATCCAATTTGAGGCCATCTTTAAGGATTCGCCTGGTGTCAGGGTGGAGCGATATATCTGAGCAAACATGTCCTTGTTAACACCCCTTGTGTACACATCGTTCCCTTCGGGTATGTACTTGTAGTCTTGTGTGCACGGCGAAGATATGGCATGTCATTGAAGTCGTTCGGAGGAGGAATGGACTTTATTTTATTCTGAGGTGAACTAATAATCAGTGGTATAATAAACATTATTATAGGAGATTTATAGAACCTTGTTAACACCAGAAGCGATTTCGTGGTAATGACACAAATGAAATTATAATAATGAAAGATTTTACTAATCTAAATCATATCTATCTTCTCAAAAATTCACAAACTATTGTATCTTTAACTATTAAATATCATTGCAATTGATAGACATTTTAATACAGCTGTATTTGTATAATTGAAAAAAAAAATAAAAACACAGATTTTGTATTTAAGAAAAACGTATCGGCAGTGCACCCTCTAAAGTAGTACATCATAGTATATCCCTCTCTTCAACTTTTTACACAGATATGAAGAAACATTACATGAGCTGTTATACCTGTCAGATTGAAAGTGTTCTGTTGATCTGAGACGTTTGGTCGTCTAACATAGGGACTTCAAAAATGAACAGTTTTACAATGTTTGTTACTTAAAATATTTTCTCTTCAACGAGTAGTCACTATAAATTAATATCATCATTATTGTCTCAATAAAACAAATTTCCTAACGATTCTTTCTACAATTTATGAAATCAGCCATTAAAAAGCCGATGATTGCCAAAACTGAAATTTATGTAAAATCCCAGTTACCACATTTTACGACCGGGCGCCTGATTTGTTGATTTTATTTTTCTATGACAAATAAGATAACCACCAACTGGTTACAAAGCATGTTTTCTTGAACTGCTTTTATCTCCAGTGTTAAAAGGTTTTACTTAATCCTCTATATAAGATTTTATTGTTCAATATGTGTATGGGAGTAAGGCTGATATATGATTTTAAATTTTTTCTCGTATGCTTTAAGTAATAAATTTTATTTTCATTTAATCATATGCTATTCATTTAATATAATATATATATATATATATATATATTTGATTTTTTAAGGCAAATAAATAGTTTTTTTGTTGGAGGTATGATGTCGAGTTAGTAACCCAGTATAGTATATCTAAAATGATTTTTCCCCTACGCCCCCTTCTCCCTACTTTACTCACTGGCATCTTAGCTCATCTTAGATGCACTATACCTTATCACTGAGCCACCCAGCTCTCATACATATATTACATCTATGACAAAATTCAGTTTCTATTTTCAGAGGTTACAGATTTTCTCTTTACAGACTAAAATTTCGGATGTAAAACTAACAATATTCTCCAAAATCTACTAACCCTGTAACTTGTTTTTTACGACATTCGGCCATTATCGTACCAGGAGATCAGTTACATTCTAAAATAATTTTTTCTTAGGACTCGGAATTAAGATATTTTTTTTTAATTTTTAAAAAATTTTTTCTATTTTTTATTTTTACCCTCCCGTAACGTTTTCTTTATAAAAAACACTTAGTCATTGCTGTAACGGCTTTTTTAATTCTAAGTTTGACCACTATTTGCGCTGCCAACCATTAGGCGCTCAACCTTTCAGCGAACAGGTTGGTTTTCATTCTTCTTTTTTGTTTTCTTTCCCCTTTCTTTATTTTACTCTTTCCC
>NW_027115892.1:2201992-2219956 GCF_000696795.3 Halyomorpha halys
TACTTATTTGTGTTTCATTGACCGCACCCCCAACCATCTTCTCCTCATTTGTCATCCACGGTCAACTATCTCTCATAATTAAGATATTTGTTGTTACTGCAAGCCACAGATTTATATTTGTGTAAATCAGAACTGCTTTCAAATATAATTACTTTTAAAGTCAGAAGGAATTGTTACACGAAGGAAATCAAGCAAAGAAAAGAGATTGGACAGGTAGAGATATATCTACCGGGGCTCCTGTAATATATAATGTAGCATGTTCCCCTTCTTCTGGACTAACTCTCCCCGCGAGGCACGTCCTGTATCACTTCTCTTCAATCCTTTGAATCCTTTATGATTCGGCAGGCCCTTCGTCTCTTATTTGTCTCCTGTATCGATCTAGACGTCTGGATCCTTATTTACCATTATCATTCATTAGGTAGTACGATTTATAAATTTAATTTGTATGTATAGCATATTAAACTAATAAAAAATAAATCGACTCATAAAATAGAAAACTAATAAACAAAATAAATTTATAAAAAATATATAATATAACATAAAATAATAATATAACACTCTGTGTTAGTTTATGTTTATTTTCAAACAATTTGAATTTGTTGCCTTCAATTCTCAGTATTTAATCCTGAACACAGAAGATTCATCTTGATCAGTAATTGACTAAATTATCAACATAGAAGTAACGAATACTCAGGCATCTCTGGACCTACGGACTTGAAATTTGGGGAACAGCTGAACTATCGAACATAAAACGTATTCAATCCAAAATCCTTAGAACTATAGTCAATGCAACTGATTACATTTCCAACAGAACACTACACCGTGACCTTCATACCAAACAAATTCATAAAATTCCATATAAATCTCTCTAATGATTCTAATCCTTTGGTTCAATCCTTATCACGGCCACTGCAGTAACGGCAGTGACCAAGAGACTTGATGTAAAACAAAAATGGACAACTGGAGTTCTGGTAGTGGTCAGATGTTGAACTCAAGTTGAGTTTTACAGCTTTAGTGCAAGTGCAATGTAAGTACTCAGCCTCCACTGGCTTATTACCAATGACATGATGAGAGGGGTTCGCTGAGATCTCGGAGAGTCGTGCTCTACTCCTCACACGTGGGGGATAGAGTGGGCTCGGGGATCTTCAAGTCGATAGTGTAAATGTAGTATAAAAAAGTACAAATGGGACTTAGTGATTATTTTTAATTTATTATTATTATTATATACATTATTATTTTTTAATATACATTTAGAGAGAGATTTTATTTTTTCATTTACTTATTTATTTCATTTATTTTTTTAAATTTAGTATGAATGTGATCAGTAATCACTATTACCTTCTGTCCAACAATATCATATTGTAATATTTATCAATAAATAAAGTTTTGAATAAAAAAAGTGAGGATCTCACATATGAAGCACTGTATCCTGTTTGAATCAAACTGAATATATCTTATGTATATATGTAAACTCTATATATCTTGTGTATATATCTGTATATACCTTATTGAAATAGTCTGAATGGCCTTAAATGGGGATTTAAAAAAAATCTTTTACTAAAGTACCTTTAATTTTGTTTAATTGAAATAAATAACTATCTAATATTTTTTCTAGTTGTGAAAAATGGGAAATCTAAGCTTTGAAAAGAATTGATTGATAACTCATAAAAGAGAAAATATTTTTTCAGGTTGAAATCACATTTCCTTTCACATTCACATCATAATAGTAGTAGTAATTTAAACTAATTATATACCGTCGGAAAGCCAAAGATTTCAAGAAGAAAATTTTTAGCACAGAAAGCCGAAGAAGGCAATAATGAATGGCTAAAAAAATAGCTAAAAATCCTAACTGGCAGACCTATGCGCCATTTGATACCGTTTGATTGTCAAAATAGTTATTAATTAATTACTTTTTTAATATAATTTAATCTAGATATAAACCTTTCAGTGGATAGAATGATTAAATTCACCAAATTAATCCTAGTATTAGCAATATTGGTTCAATTACAATTTAGCATTAAATAAACGGTTAAGAGCAGAAAGTAAATTTTAGTAAACCGTTATTGTTGTATTGGTATTATAATTTTGCAAAAGAAATAAGTTATAATTTTGAACGAGAAATATTATTAAATTGACTTTAAAAGTACAAAAATTAGTAATTTTACAATGTTAAGTTTGTTAACTTGTGTTAAAATATTTTCTCTTCAACCAGTAGTCACCATAAATTGATATCATCATTGTTGTCTGAAGGAAACAAATTTCTTAACGATTCTTTCTATAATTTATGAAATCAGCCATTAAAAAGCCGATGATAGCTAATAGATAGAAACCTACAATTAATGTAAAATTCCATTACTTACCGCATTTTACGACCGTACGCCTGATTTATTGACTTAATTTCTCTACGACAAATAAGATAACCACTGGTTACAAGGCATGTGTATCATCATTTTGCAAAAGAAATAAGTTATAATTTTGAACGAGAAATGTTATTAAATTGACTTTTGTGGAAACAGTTGCGATTTAGGTTAGTTAATTTGTCATCTGAAAAGCTGATTTGGAATGAAAAGACGGGAAAGTGTTACCGCAGTGATTAACATATCTTTTCTGAAACGAGCGAGGATTAATTTAAATTCCAAATACCTTGCTAAGTAAAAGTAGTGCGATGCGCGCACTGGACCAGATTTTATTTGCGTCTGGGATTGAGATACTTCTGTGTTGGAGAAAATACCGGAATGTGTAGGATGAAGTATAACACAATGAAGAATTCTTTATGGATCAGACTTAATATTTACCTTATAAAAGTAAATTTGTTTGGGTTTTTTTTATTACCTAGATACAAATAATTTGTATCTAAATGCATAAATAATAATGACATATATATATATATATATAACGTTTTCATCGTTCATTATTTTTTGGAAAGATAATTATATAATATTGAACTAGATATATCTAGATTAAATGAATAAAAATTTGCCTTAAAATTCCGTTTTCTTCTCGGTTTCTAATTATTTTTTGGAAATTATCGTACAATATTGAGTAAGGTATATTTAGATTAAATGAGAAAAAAAAAATCATACAAAATTAATATTTATTTGAACTAAAAATCACAAAATATTTACTTAAATTAAGATCCGTACACTGTTAATTAATGTTTTGAATTGAAGTAAATAATAAATTATGGGTTTATAATATTGATGACAAATCTGTTCAAACATGCAATATACGCGTGTAGATATTTTAAAATAATAAATTCAAGTTTATAGTAAATAATAGATTTTATTTATCCAATGCTATTACAAAAGTTCGACTGCAAATTGATTCGTGCTGTCACCATTCGTTGTCTTCGCCCGCAGCCTGTTGGTTCCGTACATTTCCTGGAGAACTCTGGCAAGGGATGGAGGCAATATATACTGGAGAGCTGTAGGTAAGGCTCGATAAGCTCCTGAAGGCTATATCCCCAGGCCCTTGTTTCTTCTTCAAATCCGCTAATACTTGGATGTATCTTTCCCAAGGAGTCCCTTTTGGGGATCTGTTTACGGCCTCTGCCGATCTTAAATGGACTTCCCAGATCTGTTGGTTACTGCCCTGCAAATCTGCAGGATGATTTCGAAAAGAACAATTAGATTAATTTTAAAATTGACATAAGACAGTTAAATCGAAATTCTTCATTCCTGGTTCTGGTTCTTAAAATTTATTCCAAAAATGAACAACTATTTTTTTTTTCTAAATTTTTGAATTTAAAAACGTTCAGGGATTTTTTTTTTAGCTTAGTGAAGATGATGTTAACGTCACGCTCAATAGATAAAATACCTGAGTGTCAGTAAAAGTAAAATTTCTTTTAAACTTAACTACATTTCTCCTTCATTTCCCGTTTAATGTTGAGTGACCGTTCGATTAATTTTCTTAGAAAGGCTTAAGAAGATAGGCGTAAAAGCTTTTAAGGCGGATCTCTCTCTTTATCTTCGGGAAAAGCTTTACTCAAGTCAAAGACAAAGAGAAGCGCGGACGTTTCGTCTGATTCTCTAGAGAACTTTTCCATTCGTTGGCAGAAACATTCCTTAAATGTTAATTAACTCTATTGATTAAAATTTAGTGCCCTGCTACTGAGAACATAGCTAATAAAGTACATAAAAATGAAGTAAAGTATAGGGTTAGTCAATGTTAGTAAAATGAAATAAATCAAATAGAATTTTATGAAAATGAAATTACAAAGAAAATATACGAAATTAATTAATAAAAACTAGATAAACCACATAAAAGTCTTATTTAACAAATAAATAATTTATTAAAAAAATAAATTATAGCACCTAATCGGTGAAAATAATAATGCCTTTATGTCTGATCTGGTATTATCTTTTGGTATTATTGATCTTAAATATTTTTATTTCTATAAGACCTATCCTATTGTATACCTTTTTATGTCCATCACCCGGCTTTATATTTTTTTATATAATTATTATATTATATATTTTTGTCATATTTATTTAAAAATTGATAGCGCGATAAGTCTGCATATATATATGCAATTAATTATATATTATGCTAATATATTCCTTTCTGTCGTCTTTTTTGTTAATTTTGGGGGAAAAAATGGTTCATTTTGCGTATGTATGTTGTAAAAATTGAATGTTTTCGGAGTAATTAACTCTATAAATATTTCAACTTAAAAAAGTAAGGCGATACTTTAATTTAGGTTAGTTAATTAGTTACATAATGATTGTTAATGTGTTAATTAATTTTGTTTTGGGGTCTATGGAAACTGTAGCTAATTTTTTTTTTTTATTTGTATACCAGATCGGCCTGTTGGGCCTTATATGGTTGATATAACTTATATTATATATATTTTTTTAACAGTTGATTATGAGGGGGTATAGTCATACAAATGACACCCCTAATGATGATGATGAATGTTGGAGAAGTAAAAGAAATTAGAGGTTAACTTACTCCCTTGATTTCTTCTTCTTCTCCTCATCAGCCATCTCCTCTATTACCTGGTAGCCACTTCCTAAATGTTCTACTCACACAGTATGAGGTAGGTTTTCAATAAAAAAAATGATTTTCCCAGGGAAAATACACCCTAACCTCTTCTTCTCATCCTCAAAGAGGGCGCTAAGGTGGTAAGGTTTTACTATTCGCCACAAGGGACACTAGTGGTTCTTGTACGGGCCCTTTTAAGCTCTTTCGTTTTAGACGAAACAATAACAGGGAATTTAACTTTTCAGAAAGCAAAAAGTATATAACAAATTAAAAAACTAACAAATGTTAGTCACCAACCTACTTGCAAATTTTACCGATTTCTGAATTTAGCAAAAATAAATGTAAACGGGGACTGATGCAAAACGAATTCGTAAAACCCTCCTTCATGGTTTGTCCAGTCAGAAATAAGGCACCAGTGGTGGTGGAGGGAAGGGGAAAGGTCACTTAGTTCAATACTGTGCACCTCAAAAACACCCTGTAATAAGAAATAATTTTAACCTTCTAAAATTAATTTTTTTGTATATTATTTTTAATAATAAACCTTGAAAATTGACCTCCATTAAAAAAGTGAAACAATATTAATTCTCTTCAAAACTTGTGGTTTTAAATTTCAAGGTATGAAGAATGTAGAAACCGAATAAATTTCTCTATGAATTTTTTTAGATTTTGCACCAAAGTCGCAAATTACTCACTGAACTCGACATTACTATCTGTCAATTTTTTTTCATATTTGGTTATATAATTATTGATATAAATAGTAATTACTTTAAACAATAAACTATTGTGTTATAGTGTTCAGAACTAATCTGTATGAATGATAAAGACAGTTAATATTGTTAAAATTACAAGTAAACAACTAAACGATGGCAACACGATTGGGATCTATTAAAACAGATAAACTCACAGCAACAGCTACTAAGAAAGGAGAGAAGGTTAATAAGTTGAAGCGGTCTGTGGCAGAAAGGGAATCGTATCAAGTTAAACTAAGACCTCCATCTAATTGGGCCGCTATAAGTAGAAGAGATGGATCCGGTAGCCATCTTTATTGTGCACTGCAGCAACAGGAGTCCAATCTTCCATTAGTAGATTGATCTGAGCCTCTACTCCAATCTAATTTTGAGTTCTTCGAGGAGGTTTTCTCTTCTTTTTCGATGGGCGAGGATCAAGTGAGGGCGCTGCCAAATAGCATCGCTCAGGAGTCGGTAAAAACATCAGCTTCCAATATCATTTATTAGCGCTGAGTCCACTTGTATTGCATCCTGCAATTTATAAATTGGTTTTGTACAAAAAAAGAGGTTCACACACAAACATGTATATATTTCTCAACTGTGGTAGGTATATATATTTTTGGTGCGTCTTTAGATCAATCAATAATACAATTTTGCTTTGGCGACGTTTCGCAACTTTATTGTTTGCATATTTATGCCTTACAATGAGAAAAACAGTATTATAGAACAAGCATTCTCTTCAAATAATTGCCACATTGTGCAATCTCTTACTAATAAATATTGCAATAAAAATATTTTTTTTTTTGTTTATTTCTCAACAGGTTGTCAGTCTGTGGTTTATATTTTTCCTTTTTCTATTTAATATTGTTAATTGTGTCTTTATGTATTTATTAGGTTGGAATAATATGAATTTAAACTTTGTGCATTGGATATTTTATTGATTGCTTGATTCTTATGTTTTTCTATTGTGATAATTTCTTTCAAATTTCGCTTGAAATTGTTCTTTTTGTTGGTCTTGAAGATCAGTCGATAATACAACTTTATTTATGTTTTATGTATTTATAAGATTAGTGGAGCATGTTTTAATTTTTTTACATCCGCTTTTTAGTAGATTGCCTGATTCTTATATTTTTCAACAGTATATTTATAAAAGAATCGGGATATCAACAAAATTCATGTTACTCTAACATAATAAATACATAATACATAATTAAGAACACTAAATATAAATAGACAAAATACAAATCAGACCGAATATCAGCTAGAAAGAAGGGTTACATACTGGGAAAACCAAACACACACTCTACCTTCAGAAATATTAGTTTCTAATGATAATAATAATATTATATTTCTTATAAGTATACACAACACTAAAGAAAAGCGATCCAAAGTTTTTTCTTATCTAAGTAGTTGTTTTTTGTTCTGGCCTAAAGGCGTAATCCTCAATTATCATTAACGCCCATTTTTCTTATTTTATTTTTATAGATATTTGGATTTATCCCTTTGATATTTCATATTCTTTATTGTTATTTTTTGCTTTATTTCTTTTGTCTGATTTACTTTTTTGTTTCCTCGAAGAATAGTACCGATGGAGGATAAAAATAAATCCCAAGAAATTACCTTTTATGTTTTTTTTCATCTAGAGCAACTGATACGCCTGGCCCTACTCCTAACCTGCTTAAGCCCACAGTGTAGACACAGCATTCTTGGAAAACATGGTTCACGTTCAGTGTACTATTACAATGTTGACACTTAGCAAGTGGCTGTTTGTAAAAATGAATCCGTAATATGTTGAAGACGTGACAACTTGTTTTTTATATTCAGTAGGTGACGTATTGCGTAAATCATATATTTTGAATTGATTTAGTCGTGTTTAAGCATTTGAGTGATTTGGACAAAAAAAAAAAATCAAATTATCTTTCATTGCCAGTATCCAACCAAGAACTCACCTCACTGTCAGTGGTAGACTGTCTTACTCAACTCAATTTGCATTTAGAAACATTCCCTTGAGTTTCCTGGAACTAGTCAGTAATTCGCTTTGGTATACTTGCTTGTTTTTACTGTCATCAGGCAACTCATTTGGTATGCAACGCTTATCCCTACTTTCAGCGATGATGGAATGACATTACACTTATTTTGCATTTTAGAAACCAACTTAGTGTATAAGTGATTGTAACTTTTGTCTTGAGATATTTTATCAAAGACGGTTGAAATGTTCAAATATCTTAACGTACTTTCTCAAAAGTTGCATTTCACTTTTCCAACTGCCCAGAGAGAAATGAAATAAACATAATTTATTTCACAATTTACATTCACAAACTTCGTTGATTTTAAGGCAGCAAATATTTGTACTTTTCTTCAAGTTTATTAGAACATTTTTATTACACAAATTATAGGTTGGCAAATAATTCCTTTCGGTTTTTGTACTCATGTTTTGTTTATAATACGTCACATTTTTCTGATACAATTAATACCAACAACAGAGGGATGTTTATCCTCTTTGTAATATGTAAACAGTTATGTCTGTTGACACTTGTTAAGATTAGGTCAGTATTGTGTTTGTGATCCACCTGAGAAGATGGACGAAACTATCGAGCATTATAGGTATATCTTACTTTATTACTTCAAAAAAGGAAAGTGAGCTGCAGAGGCATAAAAAAAAATATGCGGGGTCTATGGGGATTACGTCTTAACAGAGCACACGTGCCAAAATTGGTTTGCCAAGTTTCGAGCAGGGAATTTTGAATTTTTTTTTATTTTTATTTTTTTTTATTTAAGTGTTTCGACCACTAGAATTTTGAATTAAACGACGCACAAGGCGATAGTCGATCAAAATCCATCCCAATCAGTGCAAGACATTGCAGAGGTCCTAGACGTAACACATACAAGTGTAGAAAATCATTTGCGGAAACTTGGCTTCGTGTCTAGGCTTGATGTTTGGCCCCCACTCTCTGACCTAAGACAACTTTGCAACACGCATTTCCATTTGCGATTTACTGCGGAAACGATCCATTTCTTCAAATACTTGTGACAGGGGATGAAAAGTGGATTGTCTACGATAGTGTGGTGCGAAAAACATCTTGGAGATCCAGCAACGAACCACATCTAAAGCGGGATTGCACCCAAAGGAGATAATCCTTTCTGTATGGCGGGATTTCAAATGTGTGATTTTTTATGAACTGTTGTATCGATCGATTCCACTCTATACTCCTCACAATTAACAAAATTGGATGAATTGATTCGAAGAAAATGCTTAGAACAGGGAAATCGAAAGTATGTCGTCTTCCATCATGACAACGCTAGGCCTCACACTTCGTTAGTCACCCGCAATAAATTGTGAGCCCTTCCATAGGATCTTTTGGCCCACCCTCCCTATCCACCGGACCTTTTTCCCAGACAACCACTTATTCCGGTCTCTACAAAGTTCCTTCATCATTTTTTAGGATCAAATTAGACGTATTTAGTAAATTGATGTTTACATCTGTGAAAATTTAAAGACATATTAAATGAGAAAATAAAAATATATTTTTCATCTTAATACATTTCTTTTTCTTGTTATATAAATGTATAACCAAATAGAAACTCACTTTGGGCAACATAGTATTGCAACATGTAGTGTTGCTATATATAGGGCGATCCCGTACGTAAGTAGATCCCTCTTCTCGATATAATTTTCAGTAAAAAAATGTGGGGGAGTTAAGTTTAAATGACTAATAAGGAATACATTTTTATGTTTAATAAACATAGGCTAATAAACGTGCTAAAATAATATACTTCGCAGATAAATAACATCATATAAAAGTATGATGAAACTATCAAATTATAATTTAAATTATTGTGATCGCAATCCTTAAGTGCCTAGTCATTCTTCTGTATTGAAAAAAACGTGCCTACGTTTTTCCTTTCAACTAAAGTTTAAACCACCATTTTCCTCCTACCTATGTTGTTGTTGTCTGGGGCTTAAGGGCGTAAAACCCTGAGGTTATCAACGCCCATGTTTCGTGCTTTATATTTTATTTCTATAATTCTATTTCACTTTAAATAATTTCTAAAAAAAAATTTAAATAATTACTTCTGTTGGTATTTTTTTATTATGTATAACAGATTTTCTGGTTTAAATCTTATTCAAAAGGTCATTCCTTTTTAAGAAAACTAAGACCAGTTCCACGTTCTTCTGGTCATCATTCAGAGCATCCGATACACTCGGTCCTACTCTTAATCTACTCAAGTTCGCAGAATAAAAATGGCATTTTTCAAATATGTGACTGATCGTAAGTATACTGTTGCAGTATTGACATTTTGGAGGTGGCTGCTTACTGATCAGATATCTATAAGTTAAACTTGCATGACCTATTCTCAATCTGGCAATAGCTACCTCCTCCCTGCGATTGGAACGGTATGATGTGGTCCATGGTTTGGTGGTTTTTAATTTGCTTGGCGGGCTTTCATCCCACATGGCTTGCCAACTAGATAATATCTCATTTTTCATTGGAAGACTTATTTCTTGTGGTGTCAGAATGGCCGCGCTCTGACCTGGAAGAGCAAGTGCTTGTTTAGCTGCAATGTCCGCCAGTTCATTTCCAGTGATCCCCACGTGACCCGGCACCCATATAAAGAAAACAGTTTTTCCCAAGTTTTCGAGCATGTTGGTATAATTGTGAATTTTTATGATCCTACCTATGTACTATCCGTCCCTAATCCCTTTTGGTATAAATTTTCTTAATTAATTTTTTCTTCTTGAATAGCGTAATGAACTATTTTGACATATTGTAAATATGAACTATACTTAGTTTCCCATTACGAAGTAAAAACCAAAATATGCTACAAAGTGGACCAAAACCCCTATTTGTTCAGACTCAATTTTTCTTAAATCAAATCTGAATTTAGGCCTAATTCTCTTTTTACAGGAGAAAATTAAAAAATAACTTGACCTCTATTGAGGAAATAACAATATTGTGCTGGATGGCATGGGATATTTTTAAATTAATTAATTTGCTTTTTTTAAGCCTAGGGGAAAATAAGAATGTTAATGTACACTTGGTAAAATAGTGATAAGAACTTAGAAAATACTTCCGTTTCCAACAGAAAATTAAACACTATAAATTAGTTTTTATATTATAATCTTACTTATAATTAATGTATCTGGAAATCGAAAAATATAAATGAAATGTCTTATTAATTAGTGAGTAATTTAATTCAATTATACAGTAAAAAAAGAGTTCTCCTGTGAAGGTGGTTCCTCTAATAAATGAAAAAAGAGAATGACAAATAGACCTGTTCATGCAGCTTTCGCCGTATTCTTAGAACGCAATGTCTTGAGATGCAAGAGAGTTTCACATTTTGCAAGCCTTACATTTCTGAGTACGTAACTGAATACTAATCCGCAGTTTTCCGCTTGACTGTTAAGTATCATTTTGAGTATATTATGGCAACGAATAGTTTCGAATATCCATTCGTTAATTGATAAACACTTGCTGTTAGTTCCCTTGGGGAAGATAATATCTCCCGAAGACAGCTAAACTATTCACTAAGACAGCTCGCTGTTCCCTGTAGGTGGATGACTCCAGTAATTATGCAGCGGTGGTGAGTTATGCCATTCCAGGATAATGGTCCTTCGGTGGTCCATTGTGTTCCCGCTCCCTGGAGCATTCCTATCTCCCTTAATTTCAATTCGGTTGGCGTCGAGTGTTCCCCAGAGCGCTGTGATGTCTCAGTCCCCTCCCCCCTCCTACAATATTATCTCTAACAAATCATAAGTCGATTGGAGGATTGATTCTGTTATATTATTTTTGTTCCATGTTACAAGTATTTGTGCTAATGATACAAGCAGAGACATAATTTTTGATACATAGAAAGGTATTCACAATCAAACTTATAAAACAAAGATGACACAAACCCCTATAAACCAGGTAGATTTTGCTCATAAGTATGCATATACATTCCGGCGCGGGTTTTCATCTAAAATTCTTTTATGATGATTCGAATAATCCAACCCGGTTGACGACTGTGGTAGTAGTTTTTCAAAATTCAAAAATGTATACGAAAGAATAAAAAAAATTAAAATTTTTTGAACTGGTCAAATTTTGTGTCATTTCCTACATAAATGGTATCTCGGGATTGAAATGTTCTAGCTACCTCGAACCAATAATTGTACATATACTATTTTAAAAATTTAGTTATTTTGAAAAAAATCCAGTTTCCAACCTGGTCCTCAAGCTGTTAAATTTGTAAAGGACACAAAAAGTCAAATCTTCACCAAAGTCGTATATAGACACGAGTGTCTTATAACATCGAGTGAATTGGTAATGAATCGGAAATAATTAGAGTATTATGTAAAACATATTTAAAAAAAGATAATGAAATCGGTATAATAGAAAGCTTCGGAAAAACTTGTTGGTCTATATTTCAATAAATTGTTTCCAAATATACTTCAATTCTGTAACAATAGGTTTTTGTCCTATGATCCCTTGGTCACAACTTCGAAAAATGTAGTTTTCACAGCTATGGTCGTTTTCAGGTATGTACCTGAATGAACAATATGGGAAATGGTATGAAGTTTTGACGGCAGACGTTCATTTATCTTGTGAACTGTATTCAGTTGCAGAAGAATTTCCTATACTAATTTTAAGGATTGATCGTTTCACCTCTGTGTTAGCTCAACTATTTAGGGCAATAAATCGGGGCGTCAGTTTTTGAGTATATAGTTGCAGAAGAAGCTGGAATATACGACGAGAACAGTTTGCATTCAATTATGAAAGGAAACCATTACAATCCCGGAGTTAGGGCTCATAAAACAATTTATGAACCAGTAATATATCTCCAACTGAGTGAATTAATAAAACATACACACCCAGACCAAGGAATTTAAATCTCTCCTAACTTAGAGATCTTGCGTGAAGCAATAGCTGAAAAGGATGAATCACCTTTTCGAGAAAAATGTATCCAACCTAGAGAAGACCGCAACTACAGTTTTTTCTCATATTTTAATAACATAAGTGTATCTGATGAACCATTTAATTTCTTCAAAGAATATTGCGTAATGGTTTATGGCAGTCGATAAAAGCAGACAGGCACTTGACTTTGATCTTGACTTGAAGACTAAAAAGGCAAATGCCACCTTATTTCTTCTCAATCAATCACACAAGGAGTTACTTTAAGTCTTTAAGACATTCTGCAACAGTCCGAAAACGTTTTACAAGATTTGTGAAAAAAAAATGTTATCGGTAAAGGTGGGATGGGTAAAGAACAGATATACAGAAATCTATAGCAGTAGGATTTAGCCTTGTTCTAGAACAATCGCAAATTAGGTCATCTGCTGCTTCGGGAGGAGTTATTGGTATAGCACCTAAAAGGGGGGATGGTAGAAGAAGCCATGAAACGATAAACCATTTTATTTATTTACAGTAATTCCGTTTACAAGACTGGTGAAGTAGAGGCCCCTCTCATGACGAATGAATTGGATCCAGAATTGAAGGAAAATTAATTGAATGTTTTCTAACAGCAACTCATTTGCTGAGCAAGATTTTTTTTTAATAATTTATTTATTGTTATTTGGAACTGTATACAAATATATACAACAAGTAAATTTGCTTTAGGTGACATAGTGACATGATTCAAACATGTGAAGAATCCACCCATTGATAGAACTCCAATAACATTTCTAGATGAGAAGATCTCGAGGCCATCTTCTTTTCAGACGCCTAATAGGATTATTAGGTAATGAAGGAGAAGCCAGGTTAGAAACAAGTGGATTTGGGTAGTTAGGAAGTTTATCATGGAAGGGATGGTATCTGGTTCTGGCCAAATCGGCAACATATAGGACATTGAAGTTCTGATGGATGACTTGATTTGTGACAAAGTAAGGAGCATTAAGGATTTTGGACTGTAAGAATTGGATTCGGGGTATAAAATTCCTGGTGGTTTAGTGGAGCCCCAAAGCTCAACTCCGTATGTCTAGGATAGGCCTTGTAATAGTCATGTAGATCAGTCTTTTGTTGTGGATTGTTAAGCAAGATGAAGCTTTAGATTTATATAATATATACAATGTTTACATTCCGGAAGAAATTGTAAGATCATGTCTTAAATGGTGAAAAATGTTAGATCCCCCTCCCCAATTTTTCCAAAATGTTCAATGATGATGAAGTGAATAATTCTATTCTTACATTAATATTTTAGAGTGCTACCACTGGGTTGATTCTCTACACGCCTGTAACACTCCATATTAACTGAGATCAAATTTACTAAATGTACAGTTGTAAATAGTAATAAAATGCATTAATAATAAACTGTTTTAAAAGCATTGAAAGATAACTTTTTCTTTAAAAAATATTTTTTCTTTCTCTCCTAAGAAGTAAACTCTGGAATATTTACTCTTCACTCTCTCATTTTGACATTTTTTAAGACCGTAATTAAGGTTAATTAATTTACTCCTGTGTGACCAATACATGGTGATGAATGTACTATAACACTAAGTAGGTATGAATTTTCGCTCCTCCAATTACAGCGTTTTATTATTGAATTTTTTGAGTGAAATCTGTGCATCTTCAAATAATGACCCTTATACTAATAATGATAGTATGTTGGCAATAACTACAGTAATAATAAAAAAAACAATTGGACAGTTTATAACCAGCAACATTGGAACATTGTTTATAAGTGAAGATTGAAAATTAAATGAATTAATATTAACTGTTAACGTACCTATCTTAACAATTGTTATTTATCAATACTTGTCGATAGCCCCTTGATAAAGATACGAAAGATACAGCCACCTTATTTCCGCTACCTCTGTCCTGGATCGAAACCAGGAAGCTATAGTCACCAATCAACCCTGGGATTCAATAATCTGTGGAGAGGCGCAGATGAGGTAGCACATTTGTTAAATAAAACAGTTGCAGCCTCCAAGAGGAAATTGCCAGGTATATCATGGCCTGTTCTCTTTGACAGGACCTTCCTATAATATCCGCCTCCTTTGCCGCCTCTACAAATCGAATAATAACTCTGTTCGGGGGTGGATCTATATCTATCTATAACAAGAGCATTGAAAAAATAACCAGTCGTAGAAAATTTCATTCCTTCATTTCTATTGTAATTAGTAATTTGCATTATTTTTAATAAATATAATTTTAGGTAAATATTTTTTGAAAACCTCACATTTTTACTCAACTATCTCTTGTAAATTCTAAAAAAAAAATTTATTTAAATGAAAATGTTAAAAAATTGAAATAAAGTATTATTCTATTAAATTTACACCTATAGAATATTTATTTTTAATTTTTTTTCTTTTTTTTTTTAGGTACGTTTTGAGCAGTGCTTTCTTTTTAAAATTTTAGGTAAGTACGTCCATGAATTGAAAATTGTGTAAATTAATTTATTTTTTAAAGGAAAATATACCGATTAGAATTTATATACATTTAATTAGAGAATTGACTGGAAGTGCGTCATTGATCAGTCTTAAACTATATAAGATTCCTATATATCTATAATTATTGACAACAAAATAAAGATTCAAGAAAGAAAAAAAAATAATAAGACCAATTTACATAGAATAGGGTCTGTATGACAGTAGAGTAAGTCAAGTTTGGTTTCTTGCAAAAAATTGAATTTATATACAATTTTCCAAATTAATATCCGTACCTAACGTGAAGAAGTTAATAACTCATTAAGTTAGGTCATCTATTTTAAAATTTTCGGTTACTTTTCCAGTTTCCTTTAAGAATCCAAGATCTTCCGAGAAGACTAAAGTAATTGTCATGATTATGAAGCCACAATTATGATAGCGGATTGTTTCTAAAAATTTAATTGCATAACGACTTTTTCTATAAACTTTTTCGGTTTCTGTAGCAAAATAATCAAAAAATTATTTTAGTTTTTGGTGATTTACGCCTTCAAGCGAATTTGGAAAATTTCAGAGTTTGGTGTTAAAGTGTATAATTCTACTATTGTTATTTAAAACCCGTTATATTTTACTATAACATATATATTAAAGAAGTTAGAGGTATTATTTAGTATATATATCGGATTAGTAGTATCCTAAATAAATATCCTCAATTTTATAAATAAAAATTGAGGTGTATATAGTTGACCGTAGATTAATGCTTGAAGAAGTTTGTCGGGGGGTGCGGTCAGCAAAGAACAACATAAATAAACAAAACCATATTTATTTATTTTATGCCGACGTTTCGACCTGAGTTTCAGGTCTTCATCAGGGCTATAGAACAAAAGAGATAACAACAACATTTAGAGTAACATACAATTGAAAAGGAATAGTATACAAACAAATTTAGAATTATATAAAATATTGAATTAAATCATAAATGATATAAAATGATAATTGATAATTGAATAGTACAAAATTTTTATTGATTGATATTTGTGGAATCGTATGGTAGTAAATTGAAAACAGTGACAGATGAAATATAATATCATGTAGGTAAGAAGATTATAATATAAGATATGTAAGTAGTGTCTAAAAATTGAAAAAATTAAATAAATAAATGGAATCTACAAATTGAACATTATGACAAACAATGAAAATAGTGAGTGGCTTATATCTGAATTATATTTATATTATATTTATATTTTTAGTATAGGTATATAAGTTGATACTCATAATGTAATTCAGATATAAGCCACTCACTATCACAAAAATGTGAAAATATATAAATAATGAAATAAATTAATCTTGTGATATAAATGTAATGTAAAAAAGTTCCTTTGGTTAAGTAAAATGTATTATGTTCTTGAATTCAGTGACTACAGAATGGTAAATTTAATGTCCTTATTGATTTTTTTTTTATTTATTTCTACTTTTATCTTAATCTATTTTTTCAAATTTTATTAATTATTAGCGTATTGTGCTAATTTATGAAGTCATTTGAATACAAATACATGCCCTTTTATGGAAATTCTGTACCATGTGTCCTTCTACTATAGCTGTGCACATATATGGAGAACCAAATGTCAGTGTCCTCGCGTGTCATAACTGGGATTTTTAGACATTGAAGGTTTACAGTGAGAGGACTCGATTATTAGCTTCCTAATTTTCTTAAGTGGAACGAACAGCTGCCTTTATTTTTCTGCGTTCAATTCGCTGAAATATGAATCTATTGATAATTTGAGGATCTTATTTTCATCATCTAATTCTGTTTAGACTATACCATGGTGCGTTATACTTGTATAAATAATGCTAAAATACCAAAAAAAACCTCATTTATCCACGTGTCTTGTTATCCCCTTCTCCGAATTGTCTTATTTCCTCCAAGTCCTTGCCCGTCTCATGATTAGTGAACCAATTTACATTTAAATAAAAGGATATTGTGAACTTGAACGCAGGAAATAGATATCGCAGTATTGAATTCCCGGGCATATAATTCAACCTGGAAAATTATACAGCTAGGTAAATGATGCCGTAAGTCTTCTACAGCCGCTACCCTCGCTGAATACAGATCATAAGAATAATAAATGCGAAGGACTCGTTTTGAGGATACGAGAGTCCTTCATATTTTCTTGCAACACCTGGCAGGCCAATACTCGACAGGTCCTATATGAAAGGGGGAGATCCTATGTGCTTATTTGCTTTTATTTCCTGGGACATCGTCTGTTCTGTAATAATATTCACATCTACTGCAATAATAAAATGAGTGGTATTTTATAATATTACACATCGCACATTTTCTTTTGGCTTCAAAAGTGTATAATAAAATATAAATTTAAAACTTTGATTTTATATACATCTCCCTTGATCATCTTGTGACAATAAGCTGATGAGAATTTTTTTGATAAAGTTGGTATACTAAGCACATGCAGTAAATAAAAACTAAATATAAATTTGATAATAAAATCAAATATATTTTATTTAATAAAAATATTTACCACACACACTTTTTACAAAGACTAACCGAGTTTTCTAAATGCGATTTAAAAAGGTTTGGGTCACATCTTGAAACAAAGTGAGAAACACATTTTTCATGTCTGAATTATTTGTGAACCAATATGCCTCCCATAAAGTTATCTAAGCTTTATAAAAAAAAAAAAAAAGAGGTAGGCTGTAATCGAGAAAATGCGGGGGATATGGATGTACTTCATAGTCAAACTCATTTAATTTGAGAAAAATTTGAACCGCTGATATTCGTTGTGTGTTCGGTGGTAGTCAGAAATGGGTTAAATTTTTGCGTTTTTTCAATTTTATTTTGTTCAGTATAGGACTCCAATGGGAGTCTTGGCCCAAAAAAAAAAAAAAAAAAAAAAAAAA